>NC_139606.1:605000-760000 GCF_964270895.1 Podarcis filfolensis
AAGAGGAATTCAAACAAATAGCCAGCACGTGTAGACACAAAGTCAGAAAAGCTAAAGCACAGAATGAACTCAGGCTTGCTAGAGAGGTTAAAAGCAACAAAAAAGGCTTTTATGGGTATGTTCGTAGCAAAAGGAAGAACAAAGAAACAGTGGGGTCACTCAGAGGAGAAGATGGTGAAATGCAAACAGGGGACACAGAAAGGGCTGAACTCCTCAATGCCTTCTTTGCCTCAGTCTTCTCCGATAAAGAAAACAATGCCCGACCTGAAGAATTTGGAGCAAATGATTCAGCAGAGGAAACACAGCCCAGAATAACTAAGGAGATAGTACAAGAATACTTGGCTAGTCTAGATGTATTCAAGTCTCCAGGGCCAGATGAACTGCATCCAAGAGTATTAAAAGAACTGGCAGATGTGATTTCAGAACCACTGGCAGTCATCTTTGAGAATTCCTGGAGAACAGGCGAAGTCCCGGCAGACTGGAGGAGGGCAAATGTTGTCCCTATTTTCAAAAAGGGGAAAAGAGAGGACCCAAATAATTACCGCCCAGTCAGTCTGACATCAATACCAGGGAAGATTCTGGAGCAGATCATTAAGCAAACAGTCTGTGAGCACCTAGAAAGGAATGCTGTGATCACCAATAGTCAGCATGGATTTCTGAAAAATAAGTCATGTCAGACTAACCTGATCTCGTTTTTTGACAGAATTACAAGCCTGGTAGATGAAGGGAACGCAGTGGATGTAGCCTACCTTGATTTCAGCAAGGCATTTGACAAGGTGCCCCATGATATTCTTGTAAAGAAGCTGGTAAAATGTGGTCTTGACTATGCTACCACTCAGTGGATTTGTAACTGGCTGACTGACCGAACCCAAAGGGTGCTCATCAATGGTTCCTCTTCATCCTGGAGAAGAGTGACTAGTGGGGTGCCACAGGGTTCTGTCTTGGGCCCGGTCTTATTCAACATCTTTATCAACGACTTGGATGATGGACTCAAGGGCATCCTGATCAAATTTGCAGATGACACCAAACTGGGAGGGGTGGCTAACACCCCAGAGGACAGGATCACACTTCAAAACGACCTTAACAGATTAGAGAACTGGGCCAAAACAAACAAGATGAATTTTAACAGGGAGAAATGTAAAGTATTGCACTTGGGCAAAAAAAATGAGAGGCACAAATACAAGATGGGTGACACCTGGCTTGAGAGCACTACATGTGAAAAGGATCTAGGAGTCTTGGTTGACCACAAACTTGACATGAGCCAACAGTGTGACGCGGCAGCTAAAAAAGCCAATGCAATTCTGGGCTGCATCAATAGGAGTATAGCATCTAGATCAAGGGAAGTAATAGTGCCACTGTATTCTGCTCTGGTCAGACCTCACCTGGAGTACTGTGTCCAGTTCTGGGCACCACAGTTCAAGAAGGACATTGACAAACTGGAACGTGTCCAGAGGAGGGCAACCAAAATGGTCAAAGGCCTGGAAACGATGCCTTATGAGGAACGGCTAAGGGAGCTGGGCATGTTTAGCCTGGAGAAGAGGAGGTTAAGGGGTGATATGATAGCCATGTTCAAATATATAAAAGGATGTCACATAGAGGAGGGAGAAAGGTTGTTTTCTGCTGCTCCAGAGAAGCGGACACGGAGCAATGGATCCAAACTACAAGAAAGAAAATTCCACCTAAACATTAGGAAGAACTTCCTGACAGTAAGAGCTGTTCGACAGTGGAATTTGCTGCCAAGGAGTGTGGTGGAGTCTCCTTCTTTGGAGGTCTTTAAGCAGAGGCTTGACAACCATATGTCAGGAGTGCTCTGATGGTGTTTCCTGCTTGGCAGGGGGTTGGACTCGATGGCCCTTGTGGTCTCTTCCAACTCTATGATTCTATGATTCTATGATTCTAAGATAAAGGTGAGATATGGACTTCCGGTTAGCGCCAGCGCTTAATGGCGGATCTCACCCGGAGCTCCGGGAGAGATCTGCTTCGTGGGTTCGGGTCCTGTCAGCTACGGCGAAGCGGGGGCCCTTAAAAATCACAGGCGCGTTGCCTGTGAACCGGAGACTCGGCGGGCACCTTTGCGCCCCCCCGACGCTGTGAAATAGCCTTTTTAAAGGCTGCGGAGCAGCGGAGGGGTTTTGGAGCGGTGCTGAGAGTCGTCTTCACCCAGCCTGCGAAGCGAAGCCGCGTCGCCATTAGCGGAGAGCGCTGATTTCTTCCGGTGAAATTGGATTAAAAGAACAACTATCCGTGAGTAGGATTGACCGCTAAAATATAATTGGACTCTAAAAGTAAAGAAATTGGGCACCGAGACGGACAAGCACTAAAAAGGAAGTCTGCTTTCCGTTCTGTAGCAAGATCAAAGCGAAAGGCACTCTAGCTGTAACTGCTTGAGAGGAAATTTGTGGGAATTAAGAAATCCACCACCAAAGCAAAGAACTCCCTCCCCGAAGGCAGGAGGGGGGGGGAAGAAGATTTTAAAGTGTTTCCCTGCCAATTTAAAAGAATTGAATTAAGTACTGCTGCTCTTATACCCGGGATCGGATTATTTGAAGAAATACTACAACATGAAGAATCTTTGAGCAGGTTTTGAATTCTGAGCAACAGAAAGAATTAAAGATTATTGTGTTATGACTGATAAAAAAGAGGGTAGGCAGGGTGCAGCAAATGAGGGATTTATTTATTTATTTATTTATTTATTTATTTAGTGTGAGTAGATACACTGAAATCAGTGACCCACAGGTCTGTTTCAGCTGGACTTCTGGCTGCCCTGCCCCTTGGCCATGCCACAGCTTTTTAGTTGGACCAGTGCTAGCACTGGGAAGTCCCTCTAATAAAGAGAAGGGCCAGAGATGGTGCTGAAGGTAATGAGAAAAAAATGTTGTTAATGCTGGTAATTTTAATGATAAAGTAAATGGGGAGTAAAAAAGAAGGGGTTGTGAGGGACAGCAGTGCCAGAGCAGAGTCTGGTGATAAAGCGCCTCAAAATTCCAGCAGAGGGCAAGAGCCTCTCTCGGATTGGCTGCCAGAGGGGAGGGGTGGAGCAGCACTTTCAGAGGGAAAATGGCAGGCGCTGTTTCTGAGGAAGAAGTTGGACAGGGCTTGGTTGGGATGGGAGAAAGGGATGAGGAGAGGATTTGACTGAGGGAGAACTGGCTCTGATCCAAGCGGCACATCCGCTCGGAGGAGACTCTCTCTAGCCAGAGGAAGGAGCCTCGCAGCTTGGCTAGGAAGAGCGGGTGGAGGGTCTGGGGAAAGTCTTCTGACAGGAACTAACTGGAGGGCTGAGTCTGAGCCAGGAGAGGGAAAAGAAGATGGGGGAAGACAGACAAAAGCGGGGTCTCCTTCCAGGCGGGAGGGGAGAGATCTTCTAGGCCAGAGCTTTCCAGACTTTTCATCTTGATGACCCACTTGTCAGAGATGCCTCGTTTTGGGACACACTACTTCCGATTTACTAGCAAACGGGAGGCTAAACAAAGCCCTTTCTAGCCCCGGAAGGAGCGCAGGGAGCATTGCTCTCTTCTTGGCAAAGAAGACCCCTAAGCCAGTAACAAGGGGGAGGGGACCCCCTGGGTCTGTTGTACTATTTGAAAATACCGCAGTAGTGGGATTGCTAAGAGAGGGGAACTGAGGGAAAGCGCCCCTCACTTATGAACCAGGGTATTCAATTGGGAAACACTGGCCAGTGAGCACTCCAGTTGGAGAACAGCCTTGACCAAAGGTGTCATAGACTTTGAAGACACTCGAACTCAGGACGCAAGGAAGAAACGTGCTAAGAGGAAGGCACGCTTGGCAAATCCTCACCGCGACCAACTCCCACCCGGAAACCAATGTCCCCACTGTGGAAGGACGTGTGGATCCAGAACTGGCCTCCACAGTCACTTACGGACTCAGTGTTAAAACCGTGTTCATGGAAGACAAGATTGCCAAAGAAGCAGCAGCAGCTGTGTCAAAAGTATTTAACTGTAATACCTATAACAGCTAAGTAAAGAAACAAGAGGGAAGTAGCAGAAACTGAGTTAAGCATTTTACCACCTATTCAAGAACCTTGAACATCTACCTGAAGTGTAACAACTGATTTTTAGCATCCGAAGTTTAAGAAAAACTGTGTGTTTAAGCCTGCAATATCCTTATAGTTTAAGTGATGTTGACTTCTACCTGAAAGAACACATCTCACGACCCAACTTTGTTTCACAAACTACTTCTTTTTGTAACTAAAACTTTTATTGCTTGATCAACTCCTACCTAAGACTCTAAATCACTTAAGTTTTTCCTCACACAAGACTTGTGGTAAATTGTAGACATTCATTTAATCAAGTAGACCTTGGTGACAGAACGTTTGAGACCCTTTGATTTATGAAGCTACAACTCAAGATTTTGTCTGGAGCATGTCTGCAGCAAAGAGCACTGCAATGCAAACTTCAGAGGCTAAATGCATAGAATACAGCCTTGGAGATCAGATAAGTGCTGCTATTATAATCCGCATCTTGGAGAAACAATTGGCAGATTGCTCAACTGCCAGTCCCTGCACCACTCCACCCCCCAGCTAACAAGTGGTAAATGAAGGACTCCTGTTATTTCTATAGATCCCTTTTTGGCAGGTTTTCACTGTGATGTTAGAAGCAAGGTCAGGGTTCTTTATAAATTGACAGCCTCCCCCATTGGCTCTCCATGTATTATATTATACCCTGGACAGTAATAGATTTGTAGTGCTTTAGAAACAACTGCTGCTGCTACTAAATAATAATAATAATAATAATAATAATTAATAATTTTGCAATTGGGCTACCATTTTACTCAGTATGAGTTTGAGTGGCAGTAGCGGGCTGTACTGCACAGAAATTCTGATTACTCTTCATAAGATTTATATTGAAAATGGCAAGGAACAAACTCTTTATCAAACTTGTTTTTCAACATTCCTTTGACTTCTTATTGGTTCTCCTGTCCTGTATTAGCAAAAAGTTTTGCTGGATGACAGCTAATTTCATGGTCCTTGGGATACTGTAATTTGGGCTATAGGAGTTCTTCTCACATCTAAGAGAGCATGTTTCTTGACATTTATAACTATTCCTGTCTCAGTACAGGATGCCATTCTTTAAGCAAAGATACCGAATGGTGTTGCCAGTTCTATGCTTTTATGTTGCTCCACTTGGTATAGCATAATCAAGAGTTTCTTTTAATATCATAGAGTTTCTTGATAAAATACATTGACTAGAAACAATAGCCCTTTTATTGCCATTTCTGTTTCAATTTTGGAACATATTTTTAGCATAAGAGAGTGATTGTTTTAACATTTCAGAAGAATAAGGATAACATTGTATTACATTCTAGATAATTTCTAGTATAGAAATGTGTTTTATTTTAAGGTTGCTTGGAATCTGAAAGAGGCATTTCACTTTTGACCTTTACATGAAATCAACTGTTGCTCTCTCTCTATGGCAGTGCAACATAGGCTTCTGGGTTAATGGAAATACTTCCTTGTTTCAGTTCAGTACAAAGCCTAACTGTGTGTAAAAAGGATAGAAGATAAATAACTTCTCTGCATGTAAAATATATCCTACACAAGTTAAGGTCAAACCAGACATGATATTAACTGTAGATTTCTCAGCATTAGCTGAGGAAACTGATTTGTTACTAGGATTACTGCAAGTGTGGAGGGGCAATGTAATCCTTTCCTCCACTGCTGTGATTCTGGAGAAAATTCTTCCTCTGGCATTTGCTTTGGAAGAAAATTCTCCATTGTTCAGCACAGTGAAAGAAGATACCAGAGAAGATTGTGTTAGGGGACAATTGGCATCTGATGCCAATGAGTTGTATGTTGCACCAGTGTTGTCTGTCCTTCATGGAAGTAACAGAGGCAGCAGGGTGGCCTGTCCTATTTTACCATCTGAGGTGAAATGGGAACGTACTGCTCTCTACCTCCGGCTGCTGCTGGAATGTCCCCCATCTCACCCAACTCCTTGCCACTTGTTTTCTTTGCCCCAGAGGCAACACTATACCCTGGAACACCCCCCTCTCACTAGCGAGAAGCTGCAGCGAAAGCCATGGGGAGGCATCATCTCTTGCGCCTCTGCCGCCTGAGGCAAGTGCTTCACCCACCTCATCAGTGGACCAGCAATAACCTAACTTTAGGGCATTTCCCCCTCTTGGAATGACAAGATAGGTGATCTGAGAAGCTAGGAGGCATGAAAATATATTGGAAGATCAATACAGAGGCAAGGATGTGGTGAGTGTGGGTAGGCAGTTGTTTAGGAAGGAAATAATTGCTGGTTATTGTACAGGAGCTTTTAGAGAAAACCTCTGGAGTTGATATAATGGGAAGAAGGTCAAGAGCACACCATACATGCTTTAAATTAGCAGTGTTTCTAAGTTGTTTCCAGTGATTCAGTTGAAGAGGTTTTGCAGGAAACACATTGATTAAGGAGCCTGGGTTCAGGACTGAAAAGAGGGGAGGGGATCTCCAAAACAACAACAACAAAGGAATGGATACATTGTGAATCCCAGAACAATTCCATTTGAGAGAATTCCATACAGCTGTGCAAGTACTTGCATTTTAGCCAAACGTATTTGGCAAGGACCAAGACATCTATAAACTACTCATGGTTTCACAAAAAGGAAACTTCTTTCTGTGCTCTCACAGATGTAATGTGAGAGAAACAAGAGGGATAGAAATTTGCAAAGAATGTCAGTGGCTTGAACTTACATGAGTTGTAAGTTCGTGTAAGTGAGTTGTGTCCCAAATATATTTTGCAATACTTGGGAAATTATTTATTAACTCTAGAAACAATAAATAAATGCAAATAAAGTAGAATACAGAGTCCTCGCTTAAAAGTAATTCTTCGCCCTTACCCACCCAAAGAAGATAGTAGCTCCCCCCAGCTCTCACCTGGGAGACCAACATTTTCCTGTCTCACCCAGGGTCCCCCATCAACCATCTCCCACCCCCATGAGTATACAGTCTCTTGACCTTAATAAAGGTGCCAGATATAGGACTCCAAAGAAAAAGAAGGAAGAAAAGTGATAGGGAAAAAAAGAAAGAAGAAAGAAAGAAAAGGGATTATTTAAGACATTCAGTCAAGGTCGTAAGGTCTTATGCCCCTCATGCATAATACTAACACAAGCTTGCATGTTCTATTTAGGTTATTTTTCAAGTGTTGGTGTTTCAGCCAAGATTAAATTAATTTGTCTCTGGTCGTTAACAATTTGGTAATCTGGTAAAGTTTGTGGTAACTCTGCTGACATTGAGAGACTGGAATGAACCTTAGTACATATGCCAAGGGCACATTTCTACATGCTGAGTTTCAATACCTGTTTGTGCAATGTGCTAATGTAGCATCCTGCTTGTGGTTAACGCTTAGCTGGAATGAAATATTCAACGCAGCAATAGAGAAATTAAAATAATAATTTATTTGTCAGACAAATAAATGATAGACACAGTGGTATATGGTTACCAAAGCTCTGCCCACTCCAGCCCTGATGGCCAGCACTTATATTTCCTCAGCCCAGCCCCCTTGCTCCTCCTTTGGCTGCCTCTGTCCAATCAGCCTGGTTGAAATTCCTATTGGCTGTTTGCTAGAACCAATCATAAAAGATACACCCATTTCCTATTACCTTTTATGGGAGACAAAGAGCTATATTTCCTTCTATCCATAAATGGCAGACAAGTAGCCATATATCTTAAAACAGATGGCTCATGGTATTAAATTCTATCTAAACAGAGATCTTGGGTTCACATTCTCACACACCATCAATAAAATAAGAATCTAACATAAGAATCTAACATTTCTTACTTTCTAAATCCTTTGCATAATTACATTAAGCCAACAAATCTCATACATAACATAGATAGCTTTTTAGAAGAAAAGGCCTTTGCAAAGTAAAAAAGGAACTCAGTAAAAAACAGCTTCAAAAAGAAGCCTCTTCAGTTTACACCCCCCTTTCCCAGCCAGCTGCTTTTCCCATTAGCTGTGCTTGTCCAGGGGGGAGGTTAGCGTGGGGCGAGGTCCAGGACCTGAGTTGAGGGTCGGCAGACAGTCCTATTCGGGCGAAGCGGGGTCCACAGCGGGAAGCCGGGCAAGGACGGGAACTCTGGGGGAAACAGGACTGGATGCTGGCCGAAACAGTTCATCAACGACGTTGCTCCCGCAACCTGGGACCAGGCTGACTGGCCTTTATCTTCTCTGAGGCCAGGGGCGGTCCCGGCCCCCAGGAGACCCGCCTCTCCTGGCCTTAAGGCGAGCACTCCTCCTGGGAGAAACCAGTTCCCTTCGCCTCTCTGCCCTGAGCCTCTGCAGTTCAGGAGAGGCTGAAGGGTTACTGGGCCCAGGGGGAGACTCACCTGTAGGCACTGAGTCCTCAACCACCTCTGGAGCCAGAGTGGATTCACCTGGTGCCTGCTCCTGAGGATCCGGCACAGGTGCAGGCGCTTCAGAATCAAGGCCCTGCCCCTGTTCAGGTGGCCCTGGAGGCGGGGACTCCTGTGCAGGCTGGGATTCCTCCGGTTCAGCCTCTGAATCGGATTCCCAGGCCATCACATTAGCTTTTCCCAAAATTTATTGCCCTTAGGAAAATATGGCTAGAGTCTGATGAGAGGCACATGGTATTATTTTCTGTTAAACAATAAATCTTACTATTTACCAACTCTTAATTAGTGTTTTTGCAGCTTGATTCTATTCTGTAATTTGTAGGGTCAGTGTAACATTTGCTCCCAGCCTGTATTTCCCTTTTAGAACTTTGAGAAACTTGTCTCCTGCTACTGCTATAAATCATGGGGACCCTTGTTCAGGAGAGCAGGAAGATAAACAACTGCCAGAGTACTTAGCCAGCTGGTTTCTGCCTGGCATGAAACATACAAACATTTGCAAATATATCTTTAAGCTCATTTTAAAATACAGGCCTTGATCAGATGCCTCACTATCTCCTTTGAAGACCGAAATACCTGCATTAAGTTTTGTGTGCAGCAGTGGTGCCTCAGTATTCAAGAAACACTGAATGCTCTGCTGGTGTGTTTTTCACTTTTTTATTAGAACTTAATATTTTTCACTTTGAGCAAAAGCAAAGAAGGCTGTAATTGAAATGTCACCCATATATGTAACCAAGTAAATGCAAAGATTAAAGTGTGTAAGGCAAGGTGGGCCTTATTTGGGATATAGAAGAACAAGGGTGCATATGATTGCAGGTACACCTTCCAAATGCTCCTTATGTCTGAATGATCCTGGGGGTTCTCTGTGCAGAGATACAAATATCTGTGATACTCTAGGTCACTTGTTTTAGAAAATGTATAACGAAATGTATGCCTTTGGTGCGTTCTGTTTTAGTCAAGAAATTAAAATTCAGAGCAATAAAATTCATTATAAACTTTGTGGAAATAGTAAAAGAAGTTTTAAAGCTAAAATCTGGAACAATAGCTGAAAACAAACCACCATCAACTGCCAGGAAAGGCTTTCCTGAGCAGGAGAGTCTTTACATGTCAGCAGAAACAATATAATAAGGGTACCTAGCTGATCTCCCTGAACAGGTGTTTCATAGTGAGAGTGCCACAAAGGTGAGGGTCCTGTTCTGTGTCCCTATATAGTTAACTCTTGTGAACAGGTGTACATGAACCTATGCTGCTGAAGTCAGAGAATAGGAAAATGTTTGGGAGAAGGGTGTTCCCTGAAGCACACAGGGCCCAGGTTCTAAACAAGATGACCAGCATGTTTAATTGACAGTCAGTGCATATAAGCAAAAGTCAATGTGATATGTGCTCTTTGTTCATCTTTATATTTTGCACCAACTGAAGCTTCCAAATTCCGTTTAAGGGCAAACCCAGTTGAAATTCAACACAGTAATCCAAACCATGGATAATGATGGCAAGATCTTGATCAGAGATTCATACCAAATTCACAAGCTCCTCCTGCCTTTGAGAATAACAAAGCGTAATAATAATTCAGGAGTGGACCCAAGGCGTGAATCTTGTTTCTTCAAGGAGAAATTCAGGCTTTCTTTTGATCAGATGGAGGATCATACCCCATTTCCCCTGCAGTGTGCTAGGAGAAGCTTCAACAGCCTCTAGCCTTAAGAATGGAGCCAAAAAATGCATGTGATTATTTAATAAGTTAAATGAAAAGGTTTATTTACATATGTATATTTATTAAAAAATAATTTTGATTTCAAGATAAAGTGGAGTTTTTTCAAGTTAAAGGAGCATTCCCCCCCCCCCCAGAATAAAAAATACTAACGTGGAAAGGACAAACTTCTTAACATGATAGTCAAAAACAATATTCTAATAAACACCACATAATACTGTATCATATGATTATTTTCTGAAGCCAACACATCTGTAAATTCACTTTCAAATTGTTCACTCAAAACATATTGTTATGAAATGCTACATTTGGCACATTTGCTAATGCACCAGATGTATTCCCAGTGTGCTTCCTAACATGGACAAGTTACTTAATTTTATTTCTAAAACATGTCTTTAAAATTAAGTTTTTTTGTGATAAATATTAAATGCCAGCTATATGATGAAAATTATAATGGATACAGGAATCAGAAAGAGGTCTCAAACCAAATTTCAGTACATCTATGTAGCTCTGTAAGTATGAATGGAACCCTTGGGAATATGTGCAGTGACGCAATCAGGAAGCAGATTCTTTTAATACTTAACATTGAGATGCTTGAAAACAAGTTGGAAGCTTAAATAAGAAGCCAAATAACCATGGATGGGAACAATCTGTGTAAACTGGCATCCTGTCTTCTGTCAGTTTCAGGGTGGCCAGAACTCCACAAAAGTAGTGGTGTCAAAGTTCCAAAGACAGTCCTAGTCCAGGAGGGTTCTTACAGACAAATCCTCAAAAAAAAAGCAAACCTTTTGCTTTACAATTGCAAGTCTAATTTGAGAAAGCCAGGATCCTTTTTCACATCCAATACAACAACAAATTTGGGGTGTGGTGTGTAATAAATCTAACATGACCAGACTGGATTCTCACTCAGCTGTGGAGTCGCTGAGTGGCCATTTTATGGTCTCATTTTCATGTCAGTTCAAACTATAGTTAAACTTAACTGTGATTCAGTGGCCAGGTTGCTCACTGGAGCAAGACGGTTTGAGCATATTACACTGATCCTGGTCCGACTGCACTGGCTACTGATTAGTTTCCAGGCCCAATTCAAAGTGCTGGTTTGGACCTATAAAGCCTTAAATGGCTCAGCATCGCAATACCTCAAGGACTGCCTCTTTCCATGTGAACCTACCCTGAGATCATCTTCTGAGACCCTCTTTCGTATGCAACACAAGAACGGGCCTTTTCTGCAGTGGCTCCCCATCTGTGGAATGCTCTCCCCAGGGAAGTTTACCTGGTGCCTTCATTATACAGTGGTACATTGGGTTACAGACACTTTAGGTTACAGACTCCGCTAACCCAGAAATAGTACCTCAGGTTAAGAACTTTGCTTCAGGATGAGAACAGAAATTGCGGTGGCAGCGGGAGGCCCCATTAGCTAAAGTGGTACCTCATCTGAAGAACTGTTTCAGGTTAAGAACGGACCTCCAGAACGAATTAAGTACCAGAGGTACCACTGTACACCTTTAGGTGCCAAGCAAAAACATTCCTTTTTAACCAGGCCGTTGGTTGATATGTTTGACAGCCTATGCCCTTTTAAAATGTGGCTCTTTTCTGGAGGGGGTGTTATTGGGTTGTTGTTTTTATTCTGATTATATATGTTGTGATCTTTTCTGTGAACCACCTTAAGACCTCTGAGTATAGGATGGTATATATAAACTCAATTAATTAATTTCTTTGTGTGCAGGGCTAAAATCTAGGTGACGCTGATAGCTAAGCTGTGTTTGGCTCAGGGTTACGTCTGAACCAGCTTGTCGGTTGTTTCTGTTCAAACAAACCACAAGCTGTAAGCAAGGTTTGCCCTTGGCTTACTGCTATAGTTGGAGAAACAAATCATGATCCTGGGTTCAGACATAATGGGAAGTGCAATGATCGCTTAACTCCCAGGAGCATGGCAGCAGCACAGGCATTAGCTGCATGCATCTGTGTGCTCTGTGTTCATCTTTGAAGTAGCTTTTTTGAACTTAAAACTGTGATTTAAAGTGACATAAGAACCAGGTCAGAAACTAAGGCTGAGAGATACTTACCTTATAGGTAAGTTATCTTATCTATAAAATGGCATTGACAGTGAAGGGCCTGCAAAAGCTCCATTGATGCCCATGGACAATGCTCTCTTCTGCTCCCGTGGCAATTTTAAGAGAGGTCATTTCCTGATTATTATTGTTATTATTAATTATAAAATTTATATATCACTCTTCATCTGAATATCACTGGGCAGTTGATTATTCCTCCAAAAAATAAATGATCTTTTAAAAGTAAAGACAATTATATTAATATGTCATATTTATGTAATATATTGTGAAATTTTCCCAGAGAATTATAAAACATGTTTTTATTTAACAACACCCAGCTGGAAACATGGGGGGGGGGGAATTTAAGTGTTTTTCCTTTAAGAGGAAAAGTTCAGTTTTTGCCAGTATCCTGTCTAGTTGACAGTGAAACAGGGAAGGGAATATTGACAACATTTTGTTTCCCTTAAGCATCAGGCAACTACTAACAACAACATTCAGTTTCCTATTACTACTTCAGGCTGCTATAGTTCTGCACCCAGACATTGTTTAGCTGTTTTAAAATCATAGATGGCTTTAATTTGACCAAAGATTAGATAGCATTCAAAGAACGGTAGTTTGGATCATGGCTTTTGGTATGATTTCTCCAAAACTGCAATCGTTTCCCAGAAGAGCTGGGGAAAGGTGATTTTTTAAAAAAAGACTGCAATAACTATCTTTCATGAGGTTTTTAATTCTAATATCCTGTTCCTGTGGCTTCTCAGATATATGGATCATGCTTGATACTGTTTTTAGCAATTTTGTTAAAATGCCATCCTACCTTTCCCCCCAAATAAACCCACAAAACAGTACATTTCCTCCCCCCAAAAGTAGACATCTAAACCATTTAAAATATTTAAAAAACAGTAAAAACATTGGGAAACAGTCGCATTCCACTTTCAGAATTAATAATAATTGCCAGGAACAGATTTTAGCCATCAAATGTCTGAGTGAACAGGAATGTTTTTAAATTTCTCCTGAATGTTCATAATGAGGGTTCTGTATAATAATGTGAGTCCAGTATAGACTGGACTCTGTATGTGGCATGTGAGCTACTGTGAGGTGGCCTTATCAACCACCAGCTCCGGTCCTACCCACGTTGGTGACACCCACTTTCATTTTCGACCTTCTCACTGCTGGCATTTGACTCTTCACCAAAGGTTGACCACAAGGAAATGGCAGTCGTTAGGTTGAGAGATGTTCCCCATCCCTGCTATACAGGCTACCCAAAAGGGAGGGAGACAGCCCCTTGCCTGTCATCGGTTCTCCCTGCCTCTATTCATAGCATACTCATCCTGGAAAAATCACAGAAAGCAGGGGAGACCATTTTTAGCAAGCAACCTCTCATTTAGCTCAGTCCTAGTTACAGCAGACCAGTAAGTCTGTTTCCTTCATTGCAGGGAGGAAGTCATTTCCCTGAGAACATAGCATTAGATTGACATATATGCAAGCACAGATGAGGGTTTCCAGGAAGGAAAGCGGGGCGATTAAGGCCCAGCAGTGTTGATAGCTAAGCTTTCTTTAGTTTCCATCCAAGGACATTGGTTAGCCAGCTGCTCTGCAATGTTACAGGACACTGAAGTAGCAGGAATTTTAAACAGGATATGGTTTTGCAAGTCTATTCCACTTCACCATGAATTTGATTTCTAATGGCTTTCTTTGTGTGGCCTGTAAGTGCCCAGGATGCCAGTTCATTTCTCCAGCTGTTGAACCTGATAGGAATGAGGTAATGATTAAGGGAGGAACATGCAAAAGACAAAGAAGGAACAAATGGCAACCATAACAAAGCACATAATGAAAAGAAAAATGCTTTTTGCCATGCCAGCATAAAGTGGCCCTGAGTGAAAGCGCTTGTACTCATGGAACACTGCCCATTTGTAGCAGAACTGGCATGCTGAAATCATGGTTGTGGTAGAGGCATCAGTCCGCTGTGGTGATTTTGACACTGATGGCATGGCCAGTGAATTTGTCAGCATATCATCTGTCATATATCTGTGTCTCATCATCTAACAAACTAAGGAGACCCTTGCTACTGGGGTGAAGGCAAGGAGAGGATCATAGACAGTTGGCAGTATCCCCAGAGAGTTAAGGAACCCGATGAATATTCTTTTACCCATTCAAAGTGCTTAGAAAAACCAAGACTATAATTTAAAATAAGGAAATAAAAATACTATCATTTTTCTTCTTTGGCGATCACTTGTAGCCGAGTCAGATTGTCTTCCGTGAACATAGTCTTAACAATGAGTCTGTAAGTGACTGGAGGCCAATTTTGGATCCACACATCCCTCCACAGTGGGGACATGGGTTTCCTGGCGGGAGTTGGTCACAGTCAGGCTGTCAGGAGCCCAGGCTGCCGTCTTGATAACACAGCACGCAAATCGTAATTAGGTTGAAGATTTATTGCAATACAAACAATTAGCCTTGAACGTCTGTGCTTTATGAGTCAGCTGACCCTTCTGGCGAGTGTTTCTGGGTTCGGCAGAATATTCTGAACTTATAACTTTTTATAAATATCATTTGAAATTAAAATGGCTGTATATTTTTTTTATTTCACAGTCCTTATAAAATCAACAGGCAATGCAGATGTTGCATCCATGTAAATAAATAAACATAGTCAAATGACAATGTTATGCAGACAGAAAGAACCCTAAAGATCTGTCCAGAAAAAGATATGCCATGCTAAACTTGTTGGTGTTTAAGGTGCCTCAAGGCTCTTGCTTTTTCTGCAAATTACTAACATGGCTACTTCTCTGGGCACCATCATTATGAATGCCATCCACTTGTGTACTACACAAGTGTACCTTCCAAAGCTTTCTTACTAGAATGCTCTGGGTGCAGTGGCAGAAGCAGCCTCTCGGGTACCTTGGGCGGTGCTCCCAGGGGTGGGGCAAACGGCTCATAGGGCCAGGCAGAGGCGGAGCTAGTGGCAGCGGCACGCAGCCCAGCGGGGTGCCGCCCACGGTAGGAAGCATCCCGGGGGGGCGCCACCCGCAGCAATGTCACTCCCTCAGGGATGACACCCGGGGCGGACCACCCCCACTTTGCTCTGCCTCTGTCTGGGTGTCCCTTATCTTGTGTTAATCTGCTGTTCTACCCAAATAGTATGTTTTTAGGCAGATGTGTGGCAAAACAGGATGCTATGTTCTACTGTCCAGCATAATTGGGGAAGGGCAATTGTCCCTCTCAAATGAGACATTGATGGTTCTCTGCAAGGCTTGGGTCTTTGCCACCTATTTATTTATAAGAAAAATTGAAAACTCAGAATTTAAAGCGAGGGAGTGGAATGTGAAAAACATGATAAAAATTGACAGCCTACCTCAAAGAACTCCAGAGAGGTACAGGATGCTTGTTCTGATCCTGACCACCAATACACGATTCCCAACTGAGTATACAACATGTGCTCTGAAATAAGCATGTGTGCCTTCATCATAAGGTATCGTCCAGGAATGGGGAAGCTGAGGACTCCAACTCCTATCAGTCCCAGCCATTATGGCCTGTGTTCAGAGATTATGTGAATGGTATATCCAAACTACAGGAAGGCCATGTGCTCTCCTCCTCTGTTTTAGTCTACACAGCATTGCATGCACTTCTACTGTAGAAGTGCTAGCGTGTGCAACTGGCAGGTCTCAATTGGCCCACGGAGTGATGAAAAAGGACAGACATTAGTTTTTCTTGAATTCCCCAGGTTAACAACTAATTCAGCCACCAAGACCATCAGAGGTTTGCAAAGTGGATTGGGGCTGCTGGTGAAGCCCCTTTTACTTTCGGATGCCACCTCAAGTGTCTCTAAGTCAGGAGTAGACTCCAGAATTTGGAGACTGCAACTCCCACCAGCCTCAATCCAGTAGCAACAGACGATGGGGGTTGAAGTCCAAAAGATAAAAAGGGCACCAGGCTGGCTATCCCTGCTCCAAGCATATGCAGAGTTCTTTTCATTCAATTTTTCAAAGGCATTAGGATAAACTTACCAAAATATGTAAAGCATCTTTTTGGGGAAGACAATGTCTCTGAGTGCACCACAGAAAGGAAAAATCCCATGTTGTGCCCTGAGCCTGATATTTGTTATTTGGAGATAATGAGGTTTGGATTCCACCACGGGCTGCCTGGCTTGTCTGCATGGTGATGGGTAGGAATCCCAAAATCCTGTAACACCTATTGCATGGTAAAAATAAAAATCCAAGTGTGTAGACATATGAAACAAAGCTTCTGTCCCCCACAGGAGCAGCAAGGAGCAGCTTGGCTGGTGTATTTTCTGGCATCTCAATTTCTGGCTTTTCATTATAAGTTAAGATTCAAAACAGATTAGGCATGGGAGATCTGTGAAGAAATCGCATGATTTATTTACTTAAGAAAATATTAAAACCTGTAGCCCTATTGGAGGTACTCATCCTTTGGGTGGGATATGAGTGACCCTCTCTTAAAAGTAACAACAGCAGCTTCCCAGTTTCCTTTGGGGAAGGAAAACTTCTATCAGAGAATTGCATATAAGGATTACCTTCCCCAGTAATGCTGCCTAAAAGCAATTTGTTCTGGGTGGCCCTTATCCTCCAAGAGCTTTAAGGTTTTTTAAAAAAATATGTTGAGGAATCTGTTCAGAGATCTTGGACATATTGTGTTTGGGCCTATAAAATAGCAACTGAAAGATTCACTGTTCTGCCAGAGGGTTGGCTGAGCTTGTCAAAGGGGTGACAGCAATTTCCTTCGTTTTGAGATACCTCCTCACCATTATCAGTAGCTACAGATTGACTCTGCTGATACATTCTCTGTTTGCTTGACCTTTCTTTGCTGATGTAGGGAACTGCAGTGGAAGACGTAAACATATAACACAATTGCTGAGGTAGAACACCCAAGAACTAAATCATTGAGGTAGAACACTGAGCATGAAAAAATGCTTTATACCTCATGTCAGGGTGGTCCAGCACACATCCCGAGGGCCACATGTGGCCCTCGATGCCTTTTTGCAGCCCTCTGCAACATTTGACCCCCCCCATCCACAGCCCTTGCACTGCCTTCCCAGAGGCGGGTCAGGAGGCGCTGACCTATGTGAAGGAGCTGTAAGTTCTCTGATGAGTCCTCAAGTCCTCCAGTCTCCTTCCAAATTCTAGTTAGCCCTTTCCCAGGTTTGGGAAGAAGGTGGGAGACTCTAGGACCCAGCTGGAGCCTCACACCTTCTTCCCCTAGCCTGGCACCTTAAGCTTTGGGAAGGCAGCATGAGGGCTGGAGCATGTGGAAATGTTAGCCTTGCTCCAACAAGGTTGGTACTTTTGTGACCCACTTGGTATGAAAAGTTGGACCTCCCTGCCTTATGGTTTTTGAGGGGATATTCCCTGTGACCTTTTGTAAGCATCGTTGGAGGCACTGATGGGCGCACTAATGCAGGGCCATCTTTAGCAGATGCTGCACTGGGGTGTAAATATCCACCCAGCGCCCCCAAATTACCACGGATAGTGTTGGGGTGGCCGTAGCTGCACACTGCCAGCCATCGGGGGGGCTCAACTCTTCCCCATGCCACTGCGGGAGAGCGATCCCCGCAGAGGCTTGGGAGTGAAGTTGTGCCCCTCCTAAGCCTCCTCGGGAGGAGAGCGCAGCTTCCCTCTCAAGCCTTCTCGGGGGGAGAGCGATCCCCACAGAGGCTTGAGAGGGAAGCTGCACACCTGCCAGCCTTATGGTTGGCGAGGCGCAGCTGGCGGGCGTTAAGGGAAAGGGGAGGCCACTGGCAAAGCTGCGCAGCTCCCCCACTTGCTGGGGCGCCCCTGAGAGGCCGGCGCCCTGGCGCGATGCACCACTAAGCCCTATGGGAAAGACAGCTCTGCACTGATGCCCTCAGGCATTGCGTTGGCAAACCGTGTCCTAATACCAGTTCCATAGTTGTACAGATATTTCTAATGGAGTAAACTACTTCATGTTTTATACTTTGTGTTACCAATTTTATTCTTATTACATGTAATTATTTCCTCTAGACAGCTCTTTACCATATGTTGCAGCTTATTTTGAATTCTAGAATTAATTATTTTTCTCTTTTTAACCCACAGGCTTGTTCTGGCTGTGGAAAATGTGACTGTAGTGGAGTAAAAGGGCAAAAAGTAAGTACCCAGAGTACTTAATTTTTTTTTTCTTGTTAAGGGCAAGGACCAGGTCCAAAGTAGATGATCCCCTTGTTGCTTCTTCCACCTTGTGGGAAATTGTCAGCGAGGCAATGGAGGAATTTGTTGGACCTTACATTCTTGGCAGAGTTTGAGTTCCAACAGATATAGGGGAAGTTGAAGTCTCCCATTTCCATTTTTGAATGTTTAGTAATATGCTGTAGGAAAGCTTCCATCTAACTCCTCAGTCTGGCTTGGAGCAGACACCCACAGTAAGGCCACTGTTGTTTCCCTCTCCTGCAATATTTACTCATACATTCTCAATCTGCCTTCCATGCTCCAGGTCATGGATGTCTTCACAAGTATACACATCCTTTACATATAATGCTATCCGCCCCCCCCCACCTTTGGTCTTGTCCTTTTAAAGAGTTTCTACACCCCATCATGAGTCTCATGCCACCAGGTTTCATTAATACCTACTAGGTCATATTTCCCATCCTGTATTAAGAGCTTCAATTTGTCTTGCTTGTTTCCCACACTGTTGCATCAATTGCAGTGCACTATGTTTGAAGCCGGAAGTTTTTAAAATTGTAGTTTTATTGCTTATTTTATTTCTTTTATTGTACTACAATCTGCATTCCATAATATTCAAATTTTAATAAGGCAATCTTCATTTTGCATGGAGATTCCATTCTGAACCCCAATACACATCGACGGAGCACATGTAAGCCCATTCTGCCCCATTCTGCCTTTTTTGTGACATTTTGGGGCTACTTCTGAGTTCAGCACTGTGTGCAATTGCACATTATTTGGCCTCACCTAAATTGGGAGTTGTCAATACTGTAAAATACAATATGAAATTTTAAAAAATAAAAATGCAGTTAAAAACCAATATTTAATGCAGACATGCCATGGACCACACCAGAATTGTGGGGAGCAAACATCCCTAAGTAGATGCTTCCATTCTGGAAGTGGAGGGAGGCAATTTCTGCATTCCCCTTACAGAACCCTGCACATCTGAACAATCTGCTTTGAAGGATTGAGGTGACAACAACAACAACAACAACAACAGTGTGGGAAAGAATCATAGAATTGTAAGAGTTGGAATGGACCCACAGGGCCATCTTTGGATGTGGTGCTGAGTTGTAAAGGGAAAGTGGAGCTTGTCTCCCTGCCCCCTTCTGTTTGTGGAAGAGAAGAAAGATCCCGGGATCCAATCCACTGTAGTTTTTAGAAAATATAATTGGTTCTAAGTTGCTAGCTACTGTTTCATATTCAGTTAATTCTCTGCAATGATTACTTTGCACATCTGATATTAAAGACATTATCTCCCTGCACCCACCCAAGGGCTCAGTTCTAATAGTGGTTTGTGTGTCAGTGTGATGCAGCATCATCAAATCAAACAACTTTCTGTTTTAGGAATCCATTTCCAGCTGCATGGAGAGATCCCAAGTGTATGGGATGCAGTGATAATAGTATAATTTTCAGCAGCATAAAACTTTTTACATATGCACATAGCAGCCACTGGGTGGCTAGGACTTTAATCCTCAGAATGTTAACCCATTCTTCCTCTCAATGAAAACTGCTTCCCATCTGCTATTTGCATAATAGCCAGGGTGGTAGAGTGGTAGAGTGTTGGACTTGGACCTAGGAGACTAGCATTCAAATCCCTACTCAGCCATGAAGCTCCCTGGGTAACCTTGGGCCAGTCACTGCTTGTCAGCCTAACCTACCTCACAGGGTTGTTGTGGAGATTAAATGAAGAGGGGCAGAACCATGTACACCACTTTGGAGAAAAGGTGGGATATGAATGCAAATAAATGAATAAGAGGAAAACACCAACTCCTGCCAATATTTTTGTTAGGTTTCATTTTGCTAAATAGGCTATATTCTTGCTTTTCGCAGGGTGAAAGAGGTTTGCAAGGTTTACAAGGTTTGGTTGGATTTCCTGGAATACAAGGACCTGAAGGTCCCCCCGGCCCCCCAGGAATGAAGGTAAGATTCATTCTGTAGCTAAAAAATTAACCTGAATAGTTTTTCTTCAGACCATGCTGAAGTGAAAAACACCTTCTTTCCCCATCTTTTAAAATAGGGTGATATTGGAGAACCGGGACTACCAGGAACAAAAGGAACAAGAGTGAGTATGCTTGAAATTGTTTTGACCTGTTTTAAATACAGTCATACCTCGGGTTACAGATGCTTCGGGTTGCGCAATTTTAGGTTGCGCACCACACCAAACCTGGAAGTACCAAAACGGGTTACTTCCGGGTTTCGACGCATGCGCAGAAGTGCCGAATTGCGACCCACAGATGCGGCGCTGCGGGTTGCGAACGTGCTTCCTGCACGGATCACGTTTGCAACCTGAGTACGCACTGTAGTGGTTTGTCAGTATTAAACATTTTATTTTCAGCATGTACATGACACTTCTGAGTATAGAAAAGGGCAGATCTTGCCTCAAGTAACTCAAGTCTAAAATTTGACCAGTCTATTTTCATGCTGCCTAGTCCACTCAGAGCCGTCAATGAGGCTTTGATCTGAGAATGACAGTGAAACAGCCACCCACATTTACATTTTTCCAAATTATTCACTCCAGGATGATATCCAGCTGTTCCTCCTGCTAGGTGATATTTTCCTAGTTTTCAAATCCAGACACCTGAAGTTCATACATTTTTCCTTCCACACAAAAGGTCTAAAAGAGGTTCTCCTATTGTTTATCAATGTCAACAATAGTCTTCCTCCAGTCCAACATGACAACTTTGCTTCCAATATTGAGAAACAATAAATCCTTCATCTTTATTCACACAGGAGTCTCTTCACTGTAGTCATATATTAAAACAGCAATTCATAGTTACTTACTCATTGTATATTCACACTGAGTTCCATATATTCCAGTCCCATTTCCAAACTGTTCTTCCACAAGCAAAAGGGCTACTTTCATTCAGTGAAGAAATTGATCTACTGAGGCTCCTACCAATGGAAGGTGATTTTTTTGTTGATTCCCTGCTGCCACAAACTTCTGCACTTTTCTAGAGGCATCTCCAATCCCCTAGAACAGATTTTAAGGCTACAGTAGAAAGGAGGATCAATGAAAGCCAACCCCTCCCCACTTCCACAAATAAGAATATCCTGTGAGCAGAATTCCGTTCATAGAAACTTAGGATCCAGCCAGCCTCTTATCTGTCATTTACATATATCACAGCATTTTGTATCCTAACAAAGCCCACATGTGAGTAATATTGGTGATACTCCCATGAAGAACAGTTGTGCTGTGACAATCTGTGCCTACCCATAACCCAGCTGCTCAAAATATTTTTCTTCTTCTTTATGTTCTAACCAGTTAATCAATTTGACATACTTTTGAGAACTGGAGGTATCTCCCATGCATCTTTAAGAGAAATGTCTACTGAATTTTCTTTTTGTTATAACTATTCACCTGACATAGCCCCAAGTCTATACAGAGTACATTTTCTTAAAGTTATTAATTACCTTTATTATAATTTTATTAATTCCAGGGTGCACCAGGTCCAGCTGGCTACCCAGGAAATCCTGGCCTTCCTGTATGTATGATACTTAATTTGCAACTATCAATATTTCAGCAGTGATGTACACCAAAAATTAATCTAGCAGTTTTTGTGTATCTTCCCTCTCCTCTTTCCTAATCTCAGGGCATCCCTGGAGGAGACGGCCCCCCAGGGCCTTCTGGTATCCCAGGATGCAATGGAACAAAGGTGAAACAGCTGAAACAAACATTTTCTTGAAATATTGTTCAAACAAGTTTTATTCAGATAAGAAGTGATGTCACTTTCTCTGTCCCATTAGGGTGAAAGAGGTCCTCTTGGTCCCCAAGGTTTACCTGGATTACCCGGAAATCTAGTAAGCATTTAAAAAATAAATAAATAAAACAAAAAGTACAAGGGTAAGCATTATAAAAGAAAAAAACAGGTAAGAAAATGTATAGCTTGAGAATTCAGTCTTTTAATCTGATTTCAAATATACGCTTTAAAAACAATGCTTAAAATGTCTTCTTGATTTCTTAATTTCTCAGAAAATAAAATATTTCTTTTCTAGGGGCCTCCAGGACCTCCAGGAATAAAGGTATATCTGACAATTAAAAACATTATTTGTTTTGTTTACAATAACAAAATATGCAAATAACTTCAGTACAGAAAAAATCCAGCAGGTGAAAGTAGCTGTGCTCAGCATTAGGAACAGCCAGAAGCTGCAGCAGTCAGGTCATCTGCTTAAGCTATAACTTTTATTTTGCTGCTATTTACTGCAAACAGCACCTTTGGAGGTCTACAGCAAGCGGGGAGCTGATTTGTGTGCAAAACAATACAAAAAGAATATTAGTGATAGGCAGGAAACTGGTGTGGGGTTTCAGTTCAGATTGGAAGCATGTTTTAGGTTGGGGCCTAGCCTAGTTTTCATTCAAAATAAAATAGCTCATTAAGCATTTTGTTTTATTTTTAAAGACAAATGTGAATATTGCAATGTGTGTTTTGGCCCAAAGAAGCATGAAAAAAGCAGCAGATCAACCCATTTGGAAAAATATTCACAATCTGGACTTTCTAATGCAATAGATCATGTTTTTTCTGACTTCTTTATCCCAGTAGCCCTTGGTGCAACTGGAAATTTGTTTTGCACTTGTCACAGTTTAATATAATGAAAACTTCATAACACCCCCTGCTTCTTGCAACAGACTTGGAATGTAGATTGGAATGTAATAATGGAGGGATACAATCTATTTCAGAGAAACAGACCAGACAAGAAAGGAGGAGGAGTGGCGTTATATGTCAGGGATGTGTATACCTGTGAAGAGATCCAAGATTTAGAACCTCAAAGCCAAAGTGAGAGCATTTGGGTCAAAATTAAGGGAGAGAAGAATAACAGTGACCTCACTGTGGGAGTTTACTATAGATCCCCAAGCCAAACGGAGGACATAGATGATGCCTTCCTGGAACAGATGGCCAAGCATGCAAAAGGAAGGGAGATAGTAGTAATGGGGGACTTCAATTACCCAGATATTTGTTGGATGTCAAACTCAGCCAAGAGCATAAGGTCAAACAGATTCCTCACTGGCCTTGCAGACAACTTCATTGTCCAGAAAGTGGGAGAAGCAACATGAGGAACAGCCATTTTAGATCTGGTCCTAACCAATGTTGATGACCTGATTAGTGGGGTAGAAGTGGAAGGATCATTAGGCGCGAGTGATCATGCTCTTCTGAAGTTTACTATACAGCGGAAAGGAGCAGCCAAGCATACTAGGACACAATTTCTCGACTTTAAGAAAGCCGACTTCATAAAACTTAGGGAAGTGCTGGGTGAGATCCCATGGACAGTAATACTAAAAGGAAAGGGAGTTCATGATGGCTGGGAGTTTGTTAAGAGGGAGATAGTAAAAGCACAACTTCAGGCAATACCAATGAGACGGAAACATGGAAGGTGCCTAAAGAAGCCAGGGTGGCTATCTAAAGAACTTTTAACTGAGTTAAGATTAAAAAAGGATGTGTACAAAAAATGGAAAAGGGGGGAAACCACCAAAGAGGAATTCAAACAAATAGCCAGCACGTGTAGACACAAAGTCAGAAAAGCTAAAGCACAGAATGAACTCAGGCTTGCTAGAGAGGTTAAAAGCAACAAAAAAGGCTTTTATGGGTATGTTCGTAGCAAAAGGAAGAACAAAGAAACAGTGGGGTCACTCAGAGGAGAAGATGGTGAAATGCAAACAGGGGACACAGAAAGGGCTGAACTCCTCAATGCCTTCTTTGCCTCAGTCTTCTCCGATAAAGAAAACAATGCCCGACCTGAAGAATTTGGAGCAAATGATTCAGCAGAGGAAACACAGCCCAGAATAACTAAGGAGATAGTACAAGAATACTTGGCTAGTCTAGATGTATTCAAGTCTCCAGGGCCAGATGAACTGCATCCAAGAGTATTAAAAGAACTGGCAGATGTGATCTCAGAACCACTGGCAGTCATCTTTGAGAATTCCTGGAGAACAGGCGAAGTCCCGGCAGACTGGAGGAGGGCAAATGTTGTCCCTATTTTCAAAAAGGGGAAAAGAGAGGACCCAAATAATTACCACCCAGTCAGTCTGACATCAATACCAGGGAAGATTCTGGAGCAGATCATTAAGCAAGCAGTCTGTGAGCACCTAGAAAGGAATGCTGTGATCACCAATAGTCAGCATGGATTTCTGAAAAATAAGTCATGTCAGACGAACCTGATCTCGTTTTTTGACAGAATTACAAGCCTGGTAGATGAAGGGAACGCAGTGGATGTAGCCTACCTTGATTTCAGCAAGGCATTTGACAAGGTGCCCCATGATATTCTTGTAAAGAAGCTGGTAAAATGCGGTCTTGACTATGCTACCACTCAGTGGATTTGTAACTGGCTGACTGACCGAACCCAAAGGGTGCTCATCAATGGTTCCTCTTCATCCTGGAGAAGAGTGACTAGTGGGGTGCCACAGGGTTCTGTCTTGGGCCCGGTCTTATTCAACATCTTTATCAAGGACTTGGATGATGGACTCAAGGGCATCCTGATCAAATTTGCAGATGACACCAAACTGGGAGGGGTGGCTAACACCCCAGAGGACAGGATCACACTTCAAAACGACCTTGACAGATTAGAGAACTGGGCCAAAACAAACAAGATGAATTTTAACAGGGAGAAATGTAAAGTATTGCACTTGGGCAAAAAAAATGAGAGGCACAAATACAAGATGGGTGACACCTGGCTTGAGAGCACTACATGTGAAAAGGATCTAGGAGTCTTGGTTGACCACAAACTTGACATGAGCCAACAGTGTGACGCGGCAGCTAAAAAAGCCAATGCAATTCTGGGCTGCATCAATAGGAGTATAGCATCTAGATCAAGGGAAGTAATAGTGCCACTGTATTCTGCTCTGGTCAGACCTCACCTGGAGTACTGTGTCCAGTTCTGGGCACCACAGTTCAAGAAGGACATTGACAAACTGGAACGTGTCCAGAGGAGGGCAACCAAAATGGTCAAAGGCCTGGAAACGATGCCTTATGAGGAACGGCTAAGGGAGCTGGGCATGTTTAGCCTGGAGAAGAGGAGGTTAAGGGGTGATATGATAGCCATGTTCAAATATATAAAAGGATGTCACATAGAGGAGGGAGAAAGGTTGTTTTCTGCTGCTCCAGAGAAGCGGACACGGAGCAATGGATCCAAACTACAAGAAAGAAGATTCCACCTAAACATTAGGAAGAACTTCCTGACAGTAAGAGCTGTTCGACAGTGGAATTTGCTGCCAAGGAGTGTGGTGGAGTCTCCTTCTTTGGAGGTCTTTAAGCAGAGGCTTGACAACCATATGTCAGGAGTGCTCTGATGGTGTTTCCTGCTTGGCGGGGGGTTGGACTCGATGGCCTTTGTGGTCTCTTCCAACTCTATGATTCCATGATTCTATGATTCTAGATTCTATGATTCTATGACTTTCTCTCCTCTCTTTGGCTGCTGCACCTTGGATTTGCTTAATGCCCAGCCTGAAGACGAGTTTTAGAGAATTCAAACACTTGATAAATAGATTGTGTCAACTTAGTTGTTCCTAATAAAGCTGTACTGTGACAGTAAAATGAGTAATTCTAATTTAGGAGATAGCTAATGACCACAAAGACAATTGTTATATATTGTGGATCACTCCACTCAATAAAGAAGAATTAGTCATGGTGGTGACTTTGCACTTTTTAAAAAAGAAACTGAGAGCCACTGCATGCAGCAGCCTGAGTATACAAGTGTTTGCTTCTCTGAAGCAAGTCTAAAAGTTTAAAGGGATCTCTTTGTTTAGAGATACGTGTCCCTCTTTCATTCTGATGTCTCACACCAGTGAAACCTCAGTGTCTGTCCAGGATAGCCAACGTGGTGCCCTCTAGGCTTAAGCTCCCATCAGCCATGTCCATTAGCAACACTGTCTGGGGCAGATGGGAACGAGTCCAACAACATATCTATGACACTATGATGGGTACATGGACATGAACAGCTGCATAAAGTGCTCCATGGCTCTGAAGGAGAAATTAAGCAGAGAGCTTTATGAGCATAATCATGAAGTTGTATAAGTAAGATCCAAGACACCATGGCTGTCAACTTTTCCCTTTTTTGTGAGGATTCCTATTCAGGATAAGGGAATTTCCCTTAAAAAATGGTAAACATTGACAGCTATGCAAGACACACACAAGTTTTCTGAAGTAAAGCATGTGATGTTGGCATCTGTCTGTCTCAAGAGACAATGGAGTGCACCTATGGGGGTGAAGTCAAACTGCTGTATAGTGGTACCTCGGGTTACATATGCTTCAGGTTACATACGCTTCAGGTTACAGACTCCGCTAACCCAGAAATAGTGCTTCAGGTTAAGAACTTTGCTTCAGGATGAGAACAGAAATCGTGCTCCGGCGGTGCGGGGGCAGCGGGAGGCCCCATTAGCTAAAGTGGTGCTTCAGGTTAAGAACAGTTTCAGGTTAAGTACAGACCTCCGGAACGAATTAAGTACTTAACCCGAGGTACCAGTGGTACCAGTGGTTAGCGGAGTCTGTAACCTGAACCATATGTAACCTGAAGGGTATATAACCCGAGGTACCACTGTATTAGTAGCCCCAAAGTGACCTCCCTGGGGAAGAAGCCTGGACAGGGTGTCTGGAGGTCCTGGGCTGCCCAGACAACAAGAACCCCTCCTTGGCCTCACTGAGGTAATCCAACAGAAACCAGAGCAATACATTTGGCACCAGCTTGGTTGCCAGAAGGAGGCATACAAGGTGCCATCCGCGGGCATAGCCAAGGGAGGGCAGGGAGGGCAGCTGCCCCCCTAGAACAAGTAAACCAATAGAAACTGACCAATCACGTTTGTTCTCCCCCCCCCCACAAAAATCCTTGCTAAGCCCATGGCACCATCCAACTGCCTTAGGGACTCCACTCCAGATTTGTGTAGGGTTTACTAATCCAAAGATATCCCGCAAGGCAGCAGAGGTTTAGGGTCAGAGTCTGTCTTCTCCTAGATGGGCTCCCTTCCCAGGTGGACGAGCCCCATCTGCCCCTCACTTCCCTCTACAGCACATGCAGAAACCACCTTTTTGACCATTGGACCCACTATTGGTCTCTCCTTCTCAATCCACTGGAGCCTGTATTCTCATGCAGGGGAAGTCCCTAATTCACTAAGGGTTTGAGACCCATCAACTCCCCTTACCTGGTTTAGCTGGCCAATCAAAGCCGTTCCTGGGGTGTGGCTGATGTCTCATACTGTCAGCTTCTAGGAGCCACAGGTGAGAGCTGAGTGCAGAATGGGAACCAAAGGTGGACAAGGTACACCAGAAGGAACATGGTGTCTACTCCACCAGAAGTATTACCCCTCCCCTAACACCCCACATACCCCCAAAGCATTTAAAACATTTTGCAGTATCTGTAGCAATTGGGGAACCTCCTCCTTCTCCACAAGCTGGCCAGTTTTGCATTCAGAGAATTTCAGCAGAGCGTGGGCAGTTATCCAAAGTTAAGTAAATGTTTAGACCTACCAATTTTTTAAAAAACAAACATAGTTATGAGGCATAGATCACATTCTTTTTTGAAAGGATTTAAATAGATAGTGGTGATATAACATTTTTATACAAGTACAAATAATGAGTTAAAATGACTGTATGCTTTAGATTCCCATATAGTCCTTTTTGTGAGTCATGGAGAGAGACAGATATTCCCAGTTTTAACGACATCATGTGAGATCTTGGATGGCCCTTCCCAGAGCCCAGTAAGCAAGGCAGACAGCTAGAGCATGTAAGCTCCTCACCTTGCATGCATTCAAGTTGTGTTATGTCAGTTGATGGGCTGCCAAGCACACAAGGTGTGAGTCAACTGTACAGTCCTGTATTATTTGATACAAAATTGAAGAGACATGACCTGTCATTTATTTACTAGCAAGTAAAGGAGGTGACCAGCACTTACAGTATCCATGCAGAGCTATAGAATCTCTTTTTTCTAATTCATGTCATGTAGGGAGACCCAGGAGAAGTTATTGGACTGATACCTGACGGTGTACTAAAAGGTGAAAAAGGCTTTCCTGGTCACCCTGGATTACCGGTAAGGCTCATTATAAACCCAATAAAATTTACCTTCATTTTGATGGCTGAGGTGGAGGGAGGGTTAAAAGGGAAGCCTATATTGCAGAAGTTTGGAGAAGCAGTTTCAGTGCATATGTGTGCACTCTGTGTAAAAAGCCACATGGAATCCCTTGTGGGCCGTGGCAGGGCTGGCCCATCCAGGAGGCAGACTCAGCATCCACCAGGCAGCAGATCCTGATGCAGGTCTTTGTTCACCCTTTGTTCCTGGTGTCAGTCTTCACTCACCCCTTCTTCCCAGGCAGGAAGAGGGGCGATTTTGTGGGAGTTTCTGTGTTGGTCTTTGCCTGGGTCCCAGGGGAAGGGAAGTTGTGTCTTGGGACAGTTAGCACTGTGGGAGGTAGGAGGGCTGCTTCCCTCTGCAGGAGGTGACGGCTCGTCATTGCTTCCTTGAGGCTGTCTTAGTTTCTCCTTTAGAATATTTGCAGGGTCTGTGCTGTTCTCCCTTCTCCTCTATTCTGCATCTTTCCCCCCACCACGCAGGAAAAGGTATTTTGTTGCAAAGCACCCAGATGCTATGCTCATCTGCAGTTGTCCCAAGGAGGGAAACTTACTGAAGCATGCAGTGAGGGAGCCTTTCTCATGCTTATTGTGTTTTGCAATGGGTGTTTGGGGAGAAAGAGAAGGGTGCAGCTTCCACTTACTTAGAACTAGGGACCCATATTCCAAGGCAGAGCAGGTGTATATTAACCGGCAGAGCCAGTCAACCCATGAGGTAAAGTGAGTCAGCTGCTTCAGGCGGCCGGGTCCCCTGGGGCAGTAGATCCCACCCATTGTCTATCTTTCTTCCCGCCTTGTTCCTAATGTAGATCTTGCCTCCCCACCCCCATTCACTGGTAGGGAGAGAGGTGCCATTTGGGGGTCTGCCTCAGGTACCAAAATGACTTGGGCTGGACCTGAGTCACTCTATGTGTGCCAGATGAGCCTCCCTAATGAGAGAACATGTGGGATCCCACCAGTGCTTTTTTCTAAAAAAAAAAAAATGGTTAGGGGTACTCTCATTTTCCTACTCGTATTGAAATACTGGCCCTCAATGAGGCCAAACTTAGATCCACAAAATGTTTAGGGATGTACGTACTGCGTACTGGAGCCAGTGTGGTGTAGTGGTTAAGAGCGGTAGTCTCGTAATCTGGGGAACTGGGTTCGCATCTCCGCTCCTCCACATGCAGCTGCTGGGTGACCTTGGGCTAGTCACACTTCTTTGAAGTCTCTCAGCCTCACTCACCTCACAGAGTGTTTGTTGTGGGGGAGGAAGGGAAAGGAGAATGTGAGCCGCTTTGAGACTTCATAAAGGGAGTGAAAGGCGGGATATCAAATCCAAACTCTTCTTCTTCTTCTTCTGCAGCATCCCCCCAGAAAAAAAGCACTGGATCCCACAATCGAGAAGGTCCTTCTCCTCCCCATTTCTCACCTCAGATGGCAGGGCAGGGCAGCCTGATAGAAAACCTCCTGAGGTGACAGGCTTATGTTGGAGTAGGCAGTCGGTTAGTTGCCTGGATCCAAGCTGTGTAGGGCAGGGCCCCTTTCTCATTTTCTTATGTATTCATAAGAAATTTATATTGATCCATGAAATATCTGTGAGCCATTGACATCAAAGTCTGCTCCTATCTCCAATGTGCAGTTCTGTCCTAGATTCAGTGTCTTAAAACATGACACGGGTGATCTGACCACACACCTCATGACATTGTTTTTGTCCTTAAAACAGCCATGGTGAGGGGTGGATGCCTGTAATTTATTGTTTGCAGCACTGTGAATTCTGTGTTTTAATTATTTTTCTGGTATTATTTTACACAGTGTTTTCATTTGTATATTTTGCTTATGTTTCGTAAGCTCCGAAGGAAGGAAGGAGCAGAAATGTAATAAATGGGTTGACTCATTGAAATCAAGATTCAGAGTTGACCTATTGAAATCAATGGACTTGTGATATAGAATTAACTTATACCGTTGCTTCAGCTATAGGTGGCATTGTGTCCAACTAAGTCATGCTGCGGTTCTAGACTGTTCTTTTATAAGAAAGCTGTTCCTTGGTTTAACAACCCTTTTGCCCTTGCTGTTTCCCTGAAATAACCTGACAGGGCTAAAGCTAGTTCTGACTGATTTGAGTCCATTGATTTCAATGTGTTTGCTCCAAGTGTAAATAACTTAGTTGGATACGACCCAACAAACTTAGATTGATGCCATGGTTCTGGTAGTGGCAGTCTTCTGCCAACTGCTTCCCTGATGGAAATTGTCCCTGATGCTTCTGCCAGCTGCAAACTGGAAAATGTAGCTACAGTAGAGACTTCTTCCCACCTCCTGTCCCCACAATTGGGGGTGGGGGTGGGGTGTTAAGCCAGGGAAACAATGTTGGAGGAAAGGATAAATAAACCCTCCTTGAGAACCACAGCCACACTCCAAATCACCTCAGCTGCTTTTCAATGCAAAAAAGTTGTTACCTCTGTAGTTTGCCCTGAATCGTACTAGGGTACAAGACAACAGAAGGGATGCAGGTGGCGCTGTGGGTTAAACCACAGAGCCTAGGACTTGCCAATCAGAAGGCAGTTTGAATCCCTGCGACGGGGTGAGCTCCCATTGCTCAGTTCCAGCTCCTGCCAACCTAGCAGTTTGAAAGCACGTCAAAGTGCAAGTAGATAAATAGGTACCGCTCCGGCGGGAAGGTAAACCGTGTTTCCGTGTGCTGCTCTGGTTCGCCAAAAGCAGCTTAGTCATGCTGGCCACATGACCCAAAGCTGTACGCCGGCTCCCTCGGCCAATAAAGCGAGATGAGCGCCGCAACCCCAGAGTCGGCCACGACTGGACCTAATGGTCAGGCGTCCCTTTACCGTTTACCTTTACAAGACAACAGAATGACAGATAAATGGGAAAGATACTGTGTTTAATGGTTTTTGTCATATACAGGGAACACCTGGTTCACCAGGTATTGCGGGCCCTGTTGGACCACCTGGACCTTCTGGAAAACCTGTAAGTGTCAGCTTATAGTTCTTTATTCGTAGATGCTTTGGGCAAACATAAGGCCACTGCCTTCATTCTTTGCTTCTGATACTTCCTCGAGAAGTGGCGCACTCTCCATCCTTGGAAATTTTTAAGCCATCTTCTATAGATTCCTGAATTGAGATTTCTGCATTGGAGGGGCTGGACTAGATTACCCTTGGGATACGTTCCAACTCTATGATTCCATGTACTGCTGTTTATAACTCAAACATAATATATAACATGTATAACAGATATGCAAAAGTAGGAGAAAGGAAAAGAAAGGAGACAACATGGCTAGAGGGTTAGAACTAAAAGTTGGTTAGCTCAATAAAGATATTGCAGAAGTGAAAAACACATGTTTACTTACTGCTCTGCAAAATAAAAAAATAATTTTTCAATAAGAACACCAATTAAAAATTAGTCAGGGTAAGGTCTGTGCTTGAGTGGGAGACCACCATAGGTGTCTGTGTATGTTACCTTGAACCCCGTAAGGGTATAATAATAATAATAATAAAATATTTTTGTACATCCTGCAGTTAGACATGTGATGTGAGAATCTGGAAGGGTCCCTCCCACTCATTGCGCAGAACCTCACCCCGCTCTAATTCTGAGGTGAAGTGACAAACAAACATAGGTAGACACAAACCTGAGGCACAAACATAGGTAGACAATGATCTGGAATTAAAATGGCCACAACTTTATTGATTATAGGTGTAGGTGGAACTTTGGCTCACCTCGCATTGGATGTATATCCACTCCAGCCTCCCAGCGGAAGGCTGCAACCACTTCAGGGTCATGCCAAGAATTATGGCCTCCCCAAGATGTCAATCAACTGAGGTGGCCGTCCTAAGGCTGCCACTGGAAGCCCTATGACCCATCTGCCCCATGTTGGCTTCTGGATAGGGGCATCCTGGAAATACTGCTGATTCCATACTGGTTGATGCATCACTTCACCCGACACTCAAAGACTAGGATTCCAACTAATGCCTTACCCCACAAAGTTGTGATGTTTTGCTATGGGGGAGGCAAAAGCTCCAGACTGGCCAATTTGTCCACAAATCATCTACAAGTTCCTTCCCGGCTTTGAATATAGCAAGCAACCATTAGCAACCATAGTGTTAAGTTGCGGGTGAACATATCAGACGACACAGCGATTCTTCAAACAGCTCTTGTTTATTCACAGGCCAGAACTGAACTGAACTGAAGGGTTCAGCCAGCCTGCTTATATAGAACTCCACTAGAACGCAACAGTAACCATTTTCTGTAAATATCCAATCACTGAACGTCACTTTCGATCCCTTATTTGCATATGTGGACCTGAGTGAAAACTATCTACAGTATCCCCCTGCTGGCCCAGGGTGAGAACTTCAGTACATAACACCTAGCAAAGTCAGGAAGTAGGAGAAAACAAATTGTTAAGCTGGGAAATGACCTAGGGAAGTGTTATGTATTGGGTTTAACACATTTTATGTTACAAGGCGCGTTCTAACCAATCGTATAAGCGTTGGTAGACGAACGTTCTAATGGCAAGTAAGCGCATGCACTTTCAACTGTCAATGGTCAGTTCATGCTGGGGCTTTTATTATTGTGAGCCCTATGAGTTTGTTTATTTTCCTTACAAGTGAGCTGTTGTCACTGACAATGTTGAGTAAACGTAGTTGAGGAACTTATACTGCCTTGGACTTCTGACTTTTTCCAAACATTTAACAGGAAGAAAAGCAACGTTAATGCTGGATTTGAGAAGGAAAATAATATTAGCAATGTGATAAGGATTAAGCTGAGTTAAAAGCATCCTAAGGAGAAGGAGGGGCAGGAGGGTTTTTGCTTCTGGGGCCTACTGTGCTGCAAAGTTCCACCGCATGAATGGCCCTTTTATGGATTGTTGCTCTGGTGATAAGGGCACCGACTGGGCCATTTTAATGGGCATTTGGGTGGGAATCCATCCCTAGATCCCCAGGCCATGGGGCATTCCCCACAAGGATCAAGGGTGGCAAGGATCAAGGGTGGAGTCCAAGGGACCTCAAACATCAGCCCTGCAGTGAGTGGCCATCAGATGATTGTGTATTGCAAAGCACCTTGCACGCAGGTAGCATAATACTAGTGAAAAAATAATTGACAGGCAAGATTACAACTTTAAATATTAACTCTATCCACCCTGAATAAAATATTTTTATTTACTGTGTTTTTCAAGAAGTTTTCCTCACAGGGAAAACTTTGTGTACTTCAAGAGTCTGGGGCTTGGTTGCAGCCTGAGATAGTTGAATTTAAGTTCCATTGAAATCACTGGGACAAGTTAAGACTAAGTTGTTTAACTTCAAAGAAACCTAGGTTTAACTTACTTATCCATACATATTTCTATAGATTATTCAGGTGTGCAGTATATGCATATCCTGAACACATGGAGAGGGACCAGTGCCCTTTTGCATCTTGCACAGAATGTATGGAGACAGGGGCAGAACCCCCCTCTCCCCTGCTTCCATGTGTTAGGCATGCGTACTGAATGCCTGAACTGAGGCAAATATTTGTAGTGCAGTGTATTGAACATGCCAGTGATAGCACTTCCGGCTGATACACCACAACTTTACCCAACAGGTTCTACTTTATCTAAATCAATAATTAGAATGAGTGGCAATCAGAAGGATGTAAGACAGAATGCCTTTCAATTTGGCCTGACTACATACAGTATAGAGCTGCTCTTTTCTCCTTTGTTCAAGAGCTAGTTCTACACTCACTTTGTGATTTTTTTGAAGCAACCTGTGGGTACCATAAATATAAAATCTACTGTTATAGACATGGTGAGCCACCTCCTGAGTTTGATGGTTCAGCCAAAAGCCACTGGGAACAGGAAGTAGGGTGTAAATTCATCCTCTACTTAGAGAGAGCCGGTTCTTCTGTTGGCTTTGACTTAAGGATTAATCTAAGCAATGCGTTTCTAGTACAGAATTGACTTAGTCACTTCTGCTCCTTGAAAGCTGTTTTCAAGATAAAACAATTCAATGACTTAATTCACTGATAGAAACAGTATTAAATAAAGATTCCATTTATAAAATTATCCTTTGTTAAAGAATTGACAAGGCTGAAACAAGCAAATAAGTATTAATAAAACAATCTTTTTCAGGGTTCTCCAGGGCCACCAGGCCCCCCAGGTGAGAAGGTAAGACCATTCACAGTCAATGGTGCTTTGGGGGAGTTGATTTCCTTCAGTAAGTGTGTGTGCATTTGTATGCTGATCTATATGTCCAGAGGGTGGGAGTAACAAATCATTGAGTTTCTCATTTCCTTGAGTTTATAAAATAGCATTACTTCAACAACTGAAGTTTGCCTTTGTTTTCAAAGGCAGACATGTGTCTAAAAGTTTCTTCAAGTTTCTACTTGAGTACTGTGTAGGAATGCAGCCAGATCTTGAGAATCAAAAATATAACAACCAAGTACTCTTGGCATTTTAAAGGTTTATGAGAGGGAAATTTCAAAAGCAAATTTGCTGATTGTAAAAATGCACATACTATGTATTGTCATGATGTATGGCTGGTGACTGTTCCCTGTGCACCAAAGAGCTCAGAGGAGGAGGCTGCTTCATCGCTGTACTTAAGGGAATAACTTCTATGACCTTCTTCACGACCTTCCTGGCTGGATGACACAGCCATATCACCCTTCTCTGATTCAGAGGGGGCATCTACTGCTCTCCCCCTGTCTTACAGGAGCCAAAGTCTGCAAAATAAGGCAAAGGGTTTGTAAATATCAGCCAGCTCCTCTCTGGAGGCAGGGCTTACAAGTCCAGTCTAATTATGTAAGGCTGCAGAGACAACAGCTGCATTCACATGAGAATTTATTCTGTTTTCATGACTTTCTCCTAACTGTTCATTTCTGCATTATATTTGAGCTTTCACAGGATGTAAGAGCCAGAACTGTAGTGGAAAATAGTGCGAGTTCAGTGGTCATTTCCATGTTATTCACTTCTAGAAATAATCACTTTACAAATAATATGGGAATAACTGCTGAATGTGTTGTATAGTGTTCATAATATGTTGAAGATGCACCTCTTACCCATGGCCTTAAATATAGCTATATATTTTTAGGACTCACTCTATTTTTTAATTGTAAAAATTGTGTTAACTCATTTTAACATTCCAATTATACCTTGCTGTAACCTGCCCTTGAGTTGAAGAATGGCTAAGAAATCTAATAAATAATAATAAAATCGAAAGCTTAGTAATAATGGCTGTTTTCTTGTGGTATCTTGTAGTATCAACTGCTGGTGTACGGTTGCCATGGTGACTGTAGTTAGCACAATAACACTGTGTCATAGCAATATGCATTGTTGCGAAGTGTGCAGTTTGCATGCAAACCTGCAATTTTCACATGCAATCTGACACTCAGTTCTAGGTATATTTTGACAATGAGACCTGGAAAAGCTCTACACAGACACAGATGTAAACCAAAAGTGAATTTGTTGTGTAAAGTGGAAAATTAGCTTACTTACAAAGGAGGGTAGGGACGCGGGTGGTGCTGTGGGTTAAATCACTGAGCCATGGGCTTGCTGATCAGAAGGTCGGCAGTTTGAATCCCCGCGATGGGGTGAGCGCCCATTGTTCGGTCCCCTCCTGCCAACTTAGCAGTTCGAAAACATGAAATGCAAGTAGATAAATAGGTACCGCTCCGGCGGGAAGGTAAATGGCATTTCCGAGCACTGCTCTGGTTCGCCAGAAGTGGCTTAGTCATGCTGGCCACATGACCCGGAAGCTGTACACCGGCTCCCTCGGCCAGTAAAGCGAGATGAGCACCGCAACCCCAGAGTCGTCCACGACTGGACGTAACCGTCGGGTCCCTTTACTAAGGAGCATAGGACTTGAACCAATGGCTTCAAGTTAGAAGAAAGGAGATTCTGACTAAGCATCAGGAAAAACCTTTTGACAGTAAGAGCTGTTTGACAGTGGAACGATCTCCCTTGGCAGGTTGTAGACTCTGTTGCCATCTGAGGTCTTTGATTCAAATCCCATCTCCTGCACTGGGTCTTTGCATTCTAGTGTGTTTACATGTATGTGAGGGAGCACTTTTATATAGTTGCTTTGATTAACTTATTTTGTTATAAAATGCCTCTTCCTTGTGTCCTCAGGGTCATATGGGTTTAAGCTTCCAAGGACCAAAGGGTGATAAGGTAAGTTTGTTCTTTTGAAAGTCATAAGCAAATATTCTATGTACCTCTATAATAGGGTAGGGAAATGAGAGTACTGGGGTAAGCTCAGTGATTTCCCATTGCCTGTGTTGGTCATTGGATTAGGCTGTGGCTCCACCTAGTGGATGAGGCAGGGTAAGGCTGGGCTCCCCACTCCGCTTCAAGAGTAGGCTGGGCTCCCAAACCAGTTTGTTCCTGCCTTCTGACAAACCAGTCATGTTGCTTGTGGCCTCTTGTATACATTTCATCTTCAGGCTTGTTATTCTAATCCTCTTGCTTAATTCTACCTTCATCTACTCCTGAATACTCTCCCTTCCACTGTGTCCTAGCCTTCCTTTCAGCAGCTTTCTCCCACCCTTTTGAAAATGCTTTCCTCCACTCCTCTTACTACAGGCAAAGACCAATTTAGGTGCACCAAATGACGCACAATCGCACACACACACACACACACACACACACATGGTGCCCAACCCGGAAACGGTCCCCCAAACCTAATAAAGAAGTCATGAAAGGGGGCAGAGCAATTTTACACATGCCTCACTGATGTGCGTGGGGGTCCAGAATGGAACCCCCATGCAAAACAAGGATTGCTTGTATATAAAATCTTAAAATTCTTCAAAATTCTCCCCCTCTCTTCCTTTCCTCTGACTATGCTCAAGGGAAAAGGTTGCAATTTTTCACATATACATCTCTTAGCTCCTAGGAGAGCTGTTAAGCGCAGGGCCCCATCAATGCCTGACACACAGACTGCCATTTGAGAGACCCCTCTATCTCCCAATCTGCTCTTGGGGCAGATAGCAGGGCTGAGTTCAGATGAGAGACAGGCTGTCCACACCCCACTTCATCCACACATCCTGCACAGCCTTATTCTTTACTACACCTGAATTTACTACACCTCACAAACCCCCAACAGCATCTCAAGTACATATGCAAGAGCCTCCTTAAGATTTCTAGGGCAGCGGCTGTCATGGCAGATGCCACATTGGATGCCTCCCAGTTTGTGGCATTATTAATGGTAATGGGCATTGTCGCCTGCAGAACACTGGCTGAAACCCTGGGAGGCGGACACAGCATTTTCCACAGTGGTCTTTGTGGGCAATAGGAGGTTTTGAAAGATGTTATTATCAAGTCCAAGAGGAAAGTGAAGGTCCTGGTCACTGAGCAAGAGGAAATGTGCTACTCAGAATGGTATGCAATCCTACTGACCACCAAGAAGATACCAAAAACTACAAGTCCAAACAGGGTGGTTTACAATATAAAAAGACAAAAATAGTAACAATAAAAAAACAATACTCCCTCTCGCAGTTTTTTCCTGGCACCTTTGTTACATATCTTTAGCCTTCCTGGGGAAAGCATTCTGCAAACAGGGAGCCACTGCAGAAAAGACCCATTCTCATGTTGTTGCTCACTCCACCGCTGTGCCAAAACCCATAAATGGCTGCACCCAGTGGCAGCACTGGATCACAGCACTGGGGGAGGACTTCTCCAAACTACAATGCCAAAAGCATCTTTCAGAGGCTACTGGGAGTCCTCCCAAGAAAGCCAGGGCACTTGCCCATGGAGAGCTGGTGAATAGAATTGTGGATAATTGTATGTCATTATATTTTGGAAATACTTAGAAATACTTAGAGAAATTCTTTTAAAAAGGTAACCTGCAGTAATAACCAGTGGGGTGGAGTTGCAGGTGTGAGCACTAGGTTGGCTCCAGGAGTGGCTCCACACAACCCTCATGTGCTGTTTGGGTAAGCTGCAGTGACAACCCCCCAACCCCTGTTCACCTGGCCGCTGCTGGTAAGCAGGTAGATAAAATACAATGAGTTTTATTATTTGTTTGATAATAATGAACTTTAAAACAAAACAAATTTTTTGAAGAGAATCAAAGTCTTAATACTTAGAAAATTGTTTTCTAAGTATTCCTCTTGTAGCTAATTTTATTTTAATCCTTCTTGCATGCAACTCTAGGGTGAACGGGGTGCCATGGGCCCTCCAGGTCCCCAGGGAACTGCTCCTCAACAGCAAGAGAAAGGAACCGTAGTAATACGTGGAGAGACTGTGAGTGTGTGCATTTTGTTCTTCTGATATCAGTGGCATTGGGCTGCATTCACAAACTTTTACTCAGAGTAGACATGCTGAATTTAATGGCCATGACTCACAGGTCAGTTTATTTCAGTGGGTCTACTCTGATTAAAAGGAAGTCAAATACAATCATTAATTTCCAAAAGCTATCAGTTGTGATAGGGATTACTGAGGGAAGAGAAGTATAAATCGATAGTCAGAAGTCCATCAATTTTCTCCTTTTCCTTTTTTTTTTTTGGTAAGTAAATTATTCTCTCTGGAATATTTGTTCATTCTTTGACCCACGCCCACCACTCATTTGCCATGCCCTCTGTGAGTGCACAAAAGACCAAACTAGATGTGACAGCATGAAAATAGCTCAGTGAGATGTAGGTTAGAAGCTCCATAGACCAACCAAATTTATTCCAGTGGGAGATCCCCCTTAGGCCTGTCCATATGCCACTGAAACATACACATAATAGTATAATCCATAGGGAGGGTTTTCTCACCTCTTCAACTTGATGGGGTCACAAACCAAGAATCTTTGCAGGCAGAGTGGCAGCTGCCTTTTGGAAGAGAGATCTAAGCCTGTGTCTGTCGGAACCCTGAGGAGACACCTCTGCTGCCAGACTTTGATAGACCCCTTTGGGGAGCAGGAGAGCCCTAAAGCTCAGAAGCCTACAGCCTAGAACATGGATAGGCAAATTAAGGCCTGGGGGCTGGATCCGACCCAATCGCCTTCTAAATATGGCCCGCAGATGGTCCGGGAATCAGCATGTTTTTACATGAGTACAATGTGTCCTTTTATTTAAAATGCATCTCTGGGTTATTTGAGGGGCATAGGAATTTGTTCATTTACCCCCCCCAAAAAAAAAAATATAGTCCGGCCCACCACAAGGTCTGAGGGACAGTGAACCGGCCCCTGCTGAAAAAGGTTGCTGACCCCTGGCCTAGAAGAAGCCAACAAACTGCAGAGGAAGGGCCTTGCCCTTTTAACTGCCTAGATGCAGAACCAAACCTAGGTCACTCTCCAAGGTGCTGATCCGGGCTTTGTTAGCCTTTGTCTGCCTGGAACCCTGAGGTGCCTCATCTCCCTCTTGTTTGGACCATCACCTCTCTGCAGCAGTGTGCACCCCCATGAATCAGGACATAGGTCTGCCATTGGATGGGCATTTCTGCATTTCAGCAGATTCAGGGCACTGTTTTAAAGCAGGAATTGGAAACCTCCAGCACATGGGCCAAATTGGTATGGTAGAGATGTGGCTGCAAGTGCACAATGGGAGCCTTAAACTGCATTCCTAATTGGGCATTGACTAGGGAAAGCAGGCTTCAGATCCACTACCTGTCAGCTGATAGCTTTTTGCAAGCTCTGTGTGGTGCTCTGAAGTCTCAACTTTGGGGCATCAAAGCACTCAGTCACCTGACTTCATGGTGGCACCAGGTGATTGAGAGGTAGTATGTCCCACCCACCTGTCAAATTTGGCCCAATAAAGATCTGGCTCGCAGAGCCCATAAGGTTCCTCACTTCTGATTCAAGGGGACTGAAGGTTCTCTGATCACAATCGACCTGTAAACCTGTTTTCTTTTCAGCAGTTTCTTATAAGCAGATTATATCAGAGAATCTGAAACTTTTCAAAAACAAAACATTACGCAAGACAGTAACCCTAACATTTTCAAGGTTTGGAGAGTCTTGAAAAATTACTGTGTTTTAAATGGGAGGGTTTAGCTGATGCCTCATTATATTAATCTACTTTGTTTTGTCATTCCATTAGGGTGCTCCTGGTGAAAAGGGTGACCCTGGATCTCCAGTAAGTTTAAAACTGATCTGTATTTTGGGGATCCTGAATTCATTTTACTGACTTACTGAGCAATGCTATAGCAATCCTCAGCTGCTGTGTCCTATACATGCTCACCCCATGCTCAGGGCGGGAGAGACTACAACACTCAAAAATTCCAAAATGCTGCATAAACAGCAGCCAGACATGAGCACACCACAAATGCTCAGAAATTCCCAGCAGTCAGGGGTTGTTCTGGCAATGATGCCTACATGACTCCCCCCCCCAAATCATGGAGGGAGCCAATGAACTCATGGTAACAAGCTCAGCCCTCCTCCCTTCAACCCAGCTTGCCCAGCGCTAGCGCAGCGCCCCCAGTTAATGACCTCCTATAGCACAAGCAGGAGCGGCCCCACTCCTGAGAGTCCCCCGACATCCCTACATGCAGGACTTTGAGTCTCTTTCCACCTCTCACAACCACAGTTTTTTGAATACAGCATGCAAAAGGAAGGAAGGAGTCCAACACAGCACTCACATAGCCCCCTTGGCAGAATGCCTACAGAAGCCCTCCTCAGAACAAGGATTGGAGACTGAACTGGTGAAGAAAATCTATGCCAATGAGCAAAAGAAAGGGTTAAGAGGACACACAAGAAATGGAACCATGGACACACAGTGACATTGGCAATGCCCAGTGGCCCTACGTTTGTAACTTGTGGTACCACTGTAGACTTCAATAACTTACACTAATGGCATTTTTTTAAAAAAAGGGATCACCAGGATTAAGTGAGAAAGGGCAGAAAGGTGAACCTGGAAAACCTGGTCCACGGGTATGTATGCTTAGTATTTATTAATCAATTTGCTTTTGCTTCTCCAGCCATTTAGTGATTTCTGTTAAACATATTAGTAATCTCAACAAGATGATCTGAAAGCAAGATTTGTACTACAGGGAATTTTGTGGGTTGGCTTTGTTTCTGATTGAAATAGTGTGTTGTCTTTTTTTAAGGGAGGAATGATTTCAATGCAGGAAGAATTTGATTATTTTTGACATATGAATCAATCAAGTAAAGATGATAGAACTTGCTTAATTTTTTAAAAATGTGAATTTTACTAGAAGATTTTGAACTAATAGGTTATTTTATTTTGAGCTTAAAAGTTACATTTTGTCACTCAACAGTTCTATCCAATTCTACAATACCAGTGACTTCCCACTCACCCACCATCAATGTTTATAATCAAGAATACAGACAATTGCATTTTATAATCCCACCCTATCCACTTTCATCTTCTTTAACAGGTTTCTTAATGTGTTCTGCTATTTCCCCCCTTAATCTTCAAACCCTGCTATGGACTTCACATATGGAAAATAACTTTTTAAATGGACCAGAAAAGGGTTTCCAGTCCTCCTTAAATGATTCTAGATTTGTATCTCTTATCAGTTCTGTGTATTCCAAGGTTTTCATCAACCATTCTTCCTTTGAGGGTGTTCTCACATCCTTCTGCTTCCGTGCAGAGAGATTCCTTGCCACTGTGGTTACATACAGCTCTACATTTGAAGCTTTTTGGGGGGGATTTCACTGTCCTATAACTCCAACAGGAGGCGGCACCTTCCTTCCTCCTTTCCTCCTTTCCTCCTTTCCTCCCTCCCACTTGCCACCATGGCCAAGGCAGCAGCTTCAGCCAGCAACATGGTGAAAAGTAAAGGGATAGGATTGGAGGATTGTGGGTGGGATGGGAAGGAGTGGGTGATACTTGAGACTTGCATGGCTGCATGGAAGATAGCTGGAAGCAACCCTAGTGACAGTGGTGAGGAATGATTCCCCAAGCATTCATTTTCTCCAGGTTTTTCCTATGAGACTTTGAGAAAGCTTGGAAAAACTACGGTAAATGCTTTCTAAGACAAGCTAGGGAAGGAAACATGCCATTTACTCTGCAGTTTCAACATTAAAAAAATAGTTGTAGGGATTTATATGAAACTATTTACATTTCAGGGAAGACCTGGAAAGGACGGAGAAAATGGAGAGAAGGGAAGAACTGTATGTATTTTCAATTTTCTTCAATATTGCTTTTACATACTTCTAAAAGCTTTTATCTCTGAAATTTAATTATTACAATTCTATACAACCCTTCATCAGATGAACACTGCATAGTTTACAATATAAAAACACAAAAATACATATCATAACAACAAACAAAAACAAGAACCCTGCACCACACAGTTTAAAAGGCCATGGACCAAACACGGAGGAGAGCTCAACATCAAGCCTACCAAGTAGCAATGGTGACAGCAAAGAGGACCTTTGTTGCCCCTTTACTGCATTTGCAGAAAACATTTCCAGGAGACTCCTTCAGGTGGCTTGGAGTCTGCTAAAGACTCTAATATCTCCTGTAATGATTTTGCAAAGTTTTTTTGCAGATATAATTGTTCAAATTCAGAAGGAAGCAGACTCTACCATGATAGCAGTGCTGGGTCGGGAGAGTACTGGTGCTCTCTCTGGTCAAGCTGTATCAGTTTCAGCCTGTTATTTCTGAGGATGTCTACAGGCTGCTTGGTTGACTGAAACTGACCACGTGTCTCCTTGATACTTGACCATCCTGGCTCATAAAAGTGAGCGAGGCAGGGATGGGCAATGGGCTCCATGGGATAGCAAATGCTTCCCTCTATGAGGAAGTCTTCCCGGAACCCCTTAAAGAAGTGGTTATTAAACTACTTTTTTAAAAAAAACTTACTTGGACCAAGCCACTATGGCCAATTATTGCCCAGTCTCAAATCTTCCATTCCTGGACAAGGTGACTGAGCGGGTGGTCGCTGAACAACTTCAGGCATATCTGGAGGATGTGAACCATTTTGATCTCTTCCATTCGGGACTGAAACTGCCCTGGTCCTGCTGGTCAGTGGTCTCCAGTGGACTAGGGACAGAGTTGAAAGCTGTTTCCTGGTTCTGCTGGATCTCTCAGCAGTTTTTCATACCATTGACCATGGAATCCTTTTGAACCATCTATGAGGGTTGGGAACTGGGGACACTTGTTATGCACCAGTTCCACTCCTTCCTCCTGGGCCGTGTCCAGAAAGTGGTGTTGGGGGCTCTCACTTGTGGGGTACCTCAGGGCTCTGTCCTCTCTCCCATGCTTTTCAACATCTATATGAAGCTGCTGGCAGAGATCATCAGGGGTTTGGGCTGGGTGTTCACCAGTATGCGGATGGTACCCAGCTCTACCTCTTGTTTAAATCAGCACCAGTGGAGGTGGTGAATGTCCTGTGTGAGTGTCTGGAGGCGGTTGGAGGATGGATGACAGTTAATGGATTGAGGTTAAAATAATCTTAAGGCGCTTGTCTTGATTTACAAATACCACAGTTAATGAAAACTATTATTATTATCATTATTGTTATTATTATTATTATATGTGTAGGGAGAAACTGGCCCCCCAGGATTTCCAGGACTGCCCGGAATAAGTGGTCCTAAAGTAAGTAGATCCATTTGAAAATGTACTGGCATGTACTTTAGCTTTCATTCGCAATATTGCAATTAATAATAATGTTTCCTTTAGTCAGCTTTAGAATTTAACTTTTTTATTTTTTTCAGGGAGATAAGGGTGCAGCAGGTCCTTCAGGACCTCCAGGAATAGTAAGTATTAAACTATGTGCTTAAATGAATGTCTCTTTTAACTATAATAAATGGAACATAGGAAACTGCCATAGGCTAGGTCAGACTATTTGTCCATGTAGTCCAGAGCTGCCTACTCTGACTTGCAGCAGCTGGCAAATATCATTTCCAACAGCTGCTCTCATCATTCCAACTGGAGACACCAAGGGATTGAAGCTGGGGTGTCATGCATATGAAGGTAGTGTGATCCATCACTAGGTTGTAGCTTTTCCCATGGTTTCTTAATTTAATGCTTAGAAAGGGACTATGCAAAAATATTGATTCATCTGTGATGCTTTCTTTTTTCATGTGATCAAAATTTGATATTTCCTTATATGTAACAAATTTGTGTTTGAATTGCACAGAGACAGTTTTTCTTACTTTCCAGTAGTACGGTGCATCCACTTCAGAAGAATCATAGAATCACAGAATTGTAGAGTTGGAAGGGACCAAAGGGTCATCTAGTCAAACCCCCTGCAATGCAGGAATCTAAACTAAAGCATCCATGACTGATGGCCATCCAACCTCTGCTTAAAAACCTCCAAGGTGCACAAATTCCAGAGAGAAACCGTTCTACTGTCAAACAGCTCTTACCATCAGAAAGTTTTCCCTGACATTTAGTTGGAATCTCCTTTATTGTAACTTGAAGCCATTGGTTCAAGTCCTACCCTACAGAACAGGAGAAAACAAGCTTGCTACATCTTTCATGAGACAGCCCTTGTGATACTTGAAGATGCCTATCCTATCTCGTCTCAGTCTCCTCTATTCCAGGCTAAACATACCCAACTCCTTCAACCATTCCTCATAAGGCTTGGTTTCCAGAACCTTGATCATCTTGGTTGCCCTCCTCTGCACACCTTCCAGCTTGTCAACATCCTTCTTACATTTTGGAGCCCAGAATTGGACACTGTATTTCAGGTGTAGTCTGACCAAGGCAGAATGGAGTGGTACTATTGCTTCCCTTGATCTGGACACTAGACTTCTGTTGATGCAACCTACAATAGCATTAGTCTTTTTTTGCTACTGCACCACACTGTTGACTCAAGTTCAGCTGCTTGTTCACTAAGACCTCTAGATCCTTTTCACTTGAACTGCTAGTTGTCCCCCATCCTATATTTGTGCACGTGGTTCTTCTTGGCTAAGTGCAGAACTTTCTATGAAATAAATGTACACAACCTGCACACAAACTTCTGTCTCTGCTTCACTTGTAGCTTGAGAAAACACATACAAAAAATCATGAGTTCTTCCAACACCACATACTCTTGCATTTGTATCACACATTCCTTTCCTTCAAATGTGACCTGACTATAACTAGTGGACAAAAGATTGCAACTGGTAAATGGGCAAACTGGCCTGGAGGGCACCACTTTAGATCCACAAAGGGAAGTTAAATGAGACTAGTTCACATTTTTCAGATGTGGATGCCAGTAATGAAATAATAGTGGCTTGCCTTGTGAGTTCATGGCTCAGGTGGACAAAGGTACTTCCCAATTCCATGGCAAAGGTACTTCCCAATTCCAAGTGTTAAGTATTATCCCACTCTACATTACAGAATCTGATTGTGTGGCCTAGTCTTGGCAACTGTGCTCTGTTGTTGGATCGTTAGTTGGTATAATGTGATAAGTTTATAGAGTTAATCTTACTGGTACTTTTGGGGAGGCTTTGAAAAACCTCAAAGACCTTTGGCGAGGTTTAGCAGTTCTGTGAGCCTGTATAACGTGAGTTTTTTATTGATATGTTTTTATTTTATGTAAATCACCTTGGAAAGAATATTCTTCTTGAAAGGTGGCAGAGCCATTAATAAAATGGATAAAATAAATTCATTATATGTTCTTTTATATCCTTTTCATCAGGCCTCATCCCTCTGGCCTTCCTCACATATCTGTGTTGGGGTTAATTCATAGAATTACAGAATCTTAGAGTTGGAAGGGATCCCAAGGGTCACCCAGTCCAACCCCCTGTAATGCAGGAATCTCAACTAAAGCATCCATGAGAGGTGGCCATCCAGCTTCTGCTTAAAAATCTCCAGGGAAAGAGAGTCCACCCCCTCTCATGGGAGTCTCTTCCACTGCTGAACAGCTCTTACTGTCAGAAAGTTTTTCCAAATGTTTAGTCGGAATCTCCTTTCTTGCAACTTGAAGCCATTGATTCGAGTCCTACCCTCCAGAGCTGGAAAAAAGCAAGCATGTTCCCTCCTCCATGTGACAAGCCCTTCAGATATTTGAAGATGGCTATCATATCTCCTCTCAGTCTCCTCTTTTCCAGGCTTGGTTTCCAGACCCTTGATCATCTTGGTTGCCCTCCTCTGTGCACTTTCCATCTTGTCAACATCCATCTTAAATTGTGGTGCCCAAGATTGCACACAATATTCCAAGTGTGGTCTGACTAAGGCAGAATAGAATGGGACTATGACTTCTCTTGATTTGGGCACTATACTTCTGTTGATGCAGCCTAGAATAGCATTAGCTTTTTTGCTGCTGCATCACACTGTTGAGTCATGCTAAGCTTGCGGTCCACCAAGATCCCTAGATCCTTTTCACCAGTACTGTTAGTAAGCCAGGTGTCCCCCATCCTGTATTTGTTCATCTTGTTCTTCCTGCCAAAGTGCAGGACCTTACATTTGTCCCTATTGAAGTTCATTTTGTTAGCTTGCGCCCAGTTCTCCAGTTTTTACTTAAAGTAAAGTTGCTTTACTTAAAGCACCTGGGTGGTGAGGCCTCTGTAGTATGTGGCACCACAGCTTACCTTGGAGCCAAAACCCCACATCCCCTCTCACTCTTACAAGGACTATTTTTAGCCGCTTTAATTAGATAAATGTATAGAACCGAAGGGGTTTGAGATTGTGCTAAAAACAAACCCTTGCAAGCCTAAACTTGATGATTATGCACAGAGTAGAAGTCAGAGTAGAAGATTTTAGCAAGCCACTTGTATACAGGATTGAACCCAATAGTTCTTATCTGTTAGAAGGCTGAAAGCATTTGGTTTTTTTTTTTTATTAATCTACATCATACTATTTCCCCTGTTATTCAGGTTATAGGGATTGGAGATCAAGAAGTAATAGGTGAGAAAGGCGACTCAGGTCCTCCAGGAATTCCTGGACAAAAAGGTGAACCAGGTCAAAAAGGTAAATATTGCTAATTGTTAATTATTTCATTATATTAACTTGATCAAGAAATTAATTCAATTTAGTTTAAAAAATGATTTAATTGACTTCCTGCTGAGATTGTAGCTGATTCTTTCTTTCTCTAAATTCAGTGCATTCATTCAATAGACTTAATCCTCCTCCTTCAATCAGTGGAGCTAAAGAATATACATTCTGCTATTGTTTCAACTAACTCCACGGCTGTGGTGCTAGAGCTTTTTAAGATACTTATAGAAAAGCTGAAAACACAATTATCATCTGCGATACAGAATACAGCCACAAAGAGGGCGAGCGATCTAGCAAGCTGGTTTGACACAGAGCGCAGACAAACAAGGAAGCATTTGAGAACAATTTATCGCAAATATAGGAATACTGTGGCACCCCCTTTATTTACCACATATATCTCCATAAGACGGAACTACAAACAACTATTAAAGAAGAAAAAACAAAAAGCCGAGTGAATCGCATGGCAAAGCCTGGTCAAGGCTTCACACGAGAAAGACCCAACTTGCTTTTGGCATACCATATCTGGCCTACTGGACCAGGAGTGTAACAGACCCATTTGTACCGTTGAACCCCGAGAGTGGATCCGAAACTTTCAATCATTGTTTTATGATAAGGAAGCTCAGCTTAACAAGCCAAGCGTTCAACCAGAGGTTTCACCTCACTGGTCACTTGTAACCACAGAGGAGGTAGAGAATTTGATCGCATAGCTAAAGAACAACAAGGCCCCTGGCATAGATTATATTGCCACAGAACTTCTGAAGACCAACACTGGTGGTGGGCCCCCCTGCTGGCGACAATATTCTCCCACATTGATTCAACAGGCCTATTTCCCGAAGGGTGGGCCAAGGCGATAATCATCCCAATTTATAAAAAGGGCCCCACATTGGACCCAGCGAGTTACAGACCTATTAGTCTTTTACCTATACCAAGCAAATTATATGCAAAACATCTCTATATCAAATTAACCAGTTGGATGGACACTGAGGCTATCTTGGCGGAGGAGCAAGCTGGATTTAGGCAAGACAGATGTACCATAGATAACTGTTTTGTCTTAGCACATCTTATTGACAAATGCGCCAAGAAAGCCCGTGGGGTCTTAAATGCAGCCTTCATTGATTTGAAGGCTGCCTTTGATTCAATTTCACAAGTAAAACTCTGGGCCAAACTGAATACATCCAGTATAGATAAAAGATTATTATTTTTGATTAATGGCCTATATAAAGATATTGTGTCGTACGTAAGATCCTCCACAAATGGCCAACTCGTAGGCCCTGTACCAGCCACTAAGGGGGTTATGCAAGGCTCCATTTTAGCCCCAGCATTATTTAACTTATATATCAATGACATGGTTAAAAGCTTAACATCTCCGGAGTTCCATGCTCCTAAATTGGCCACAAAACCAATCTCAGTGCTCTTATATGCTGATGATGCGGTCCTCCTATCCCGAACAGAAATAGGCCTTAAAAGGTTGATAGGAGAATTCTCAGCATACTACAGGAGAGAACAGCTGGTGGTAAACTATCAGAAAACCAAAGTCATGGTTTTCTCAAGGAAACATAGATTACATAGCTGAAGCATGGACAATCACCCAATTGAGCAGGTTAAAGCCTTTAAATACCTGGGCATAGTCTTCCAGTCATTGGGGTCATGGGATGTACACCAAAAATCTGTTAAAGAAAAAGCAGCCCAAAGTGCTAAGATGCTGTCCCGTTTTTGCCAGGGCGGCAAATACATCCCAGCATCCCTAGAAGTTTTTCAAGCCAAATCTTTGGCGCAGATACTTTACAGGGCCCAAATTTGGACAGGTAATCATTGTAGTATTATAGAAACTGTCCAATCCAAATTTTTAAGGCAGATTTTTTCTGTACCACCTTGTGTCCCAAATGCAGCATTACAACTAGAGGCAAGTCTTCCCTCTGTAGAAGCTTGGTCCTGGGAAAGAACTCTTAATTATTGGCTCCGTTTAAATCTAAATCCTCCCGGTCTACTGCCCTTAGTGACACAAGACCCCCATAAAAGTGTGTGGTCCAAAATTGTGCACCAAAAATTCCTCTCCTGCGGACTCCACCCACATCAGCTTCTCACAATAGGTTTTATTAAAGCAAAAAGGCTAATTGAACAGCGTCTGAAAGACTTAGAGCAACAGAACAATCTGGCCATTATAAAGAAACTCTGTCCTTGGTATGCCTTTTGCCCCCCCTCTCAGTTTGATTCCCTGGCACCATATTTGTATAAATTAACTATCCCAAAATACAGATGTGCCTTCACACTGGCCAGATTGTATGTGATGCCCTCTGCCGTACTTGAGGGCTGATACCAAAAGATTCCAACTGAGAAACGACTCTGCCTCTGTGGAGATGGCAATCTGGAAACAGTGGCTCATGTTCTCCTGTCCTGTCCCCTTTATAAAGATCTGAGGAATGAGATCATCACGCCACTCCTGCTTACCATCCCAGGCCGCCCATCTGAGGCCACACTGTTCTTTCTGTTATCAGATCAAAAGGATCAGACAACAGCAAAGGTTGCTAGGTTTATCAAAGGTGCAATGAGGCCACTATCTGAACGATAATCTTGACCATTTGATTGTCCTTTTTACCCATAGTTGTCTTTTTAATTATATATATTGCTTGTTTTATATATTTATATAGATAAATAAAGTTTAGCTATCTATCTACCAATAGATCAGGAAAATGAAGTGCATAATTAGATAAAGTGCCTGCTATACATAATAATTAAGTAATGATATAAGGCAATATCCAGCCATTAGTCCCACTCAGGATAAGTCCATTGATTTCAGTAGGTCTACTATTGGGTATCTTAATTGGCCCCAATTCATTTTATGTAAAATTGTACATGATTAGATCCACATCTGATATCATGCCCAGTTCATGTTGAGCTTTTTCATGAATTATATGTTTGTCATGATATGGAGTGATAATTAGACCTATACATACCCTCCAACATTTCTCAGATGAAAATTGGGATGTTCTATTCTACACCAGGAAGCGTTTCCTCTGCATTTGATCTCACTCCACACATAAATGTCATGTACACATACACATCTGTCACCTTCAGCCAGTTGCAACCTCTCCATCTCACCTACTTCCCAGGATTCAATTATTATTGAAGGTTGTGCAGTCTTTACCCAGTTACCTGGGAATAAGCTCCATTGAATACAGTGGGACTTCTGAGTAGACAGTGTAAGGCTCCATTTCCAATAAAGGAATAAACAGTCTATGAATTTCCTAAAAAATGGCTGGTTGTGGAAGTATTGCAATTAAATAATTTAAAGTGGATTAGCGGCATTTTCCTTCAAAATTATAGGAAGGGCTTTGTATGCCAGCTTCACCATTTCCTTCATTTGGTTCAGGTATTTCATTTTCAGGATAAACAGGACTCTGTTTTTGCACCTTTCTTCTTTCTTTGGCGATCAGTTGTAGCCGAGTAAGATTGTCTTCCATAAACATGGTTTTAAGTCCGTAAGTTCTGGAACCAGTTCTGGAACCACACGTCCTTCCACAGTGGGGACATTGGTTTCTGGGCAGGAATTGATCCCGGTGTGGATTTGCCAAGCGTGCCTTCCTCCTAGCACATTTCTCCCTTGTGTTTGAGTGTCTTCAAAGCCCATGACACCTTTGGTAAAGGCTGTTCTCCAACTGGAGCACTCGCAGGCCAGTGTTTCCCAGTTGTCAGAGTTTATACTACATTTTTTTAGATTTGCCTTGAGACAGTCTTTAAACCTCTTTTGTCGACGACCAGCATTATGCTTTCCATTTTTAAGTTCAGAATAGAGTAGTTGCTTTGGAAAGACGATCAGGCATCCGCACAACATGATCAGTCCAACGAAGTTGATGTTAAAGAATCATTGCTTCAACACTGGTGATCTTTGCTTCTTCCAGTACACTGATATTAGCTTGCATGTCTTCCCAAGTGATGTGTAAAATTTTTTGGAGACACCGTTGATGGAATCTTTCGAGGAGTTGGAGATGGCGTTGATAAGTGGTCCATGTTTCACAAGCATATAGTAAGGTTGGTAGTACAATAGCTTTGTAAACAAGCATTTTGGTTTCCCTGCGAATGTCCCAGTTCTCAAACAGTCTGCATTTCAATCGGGAGAAAACCGCACTCGCAATAGCTCAGGTGATGCTGGATTTCAGCATCAATGTTGGCCCTTGTGGAAAGATAACTGCCTAGGTAGGAGAAGTGATCAACATTTTCCAACGTTACACCATTGAGTTGGATTTGTGGCGCTGCAGAGGGGTTATTTTGTACTTGTTGGTGCAGCATGTTGGTTTTTTGGAAGTTGAGTGACAGGCCAAGCTTTTCGTAAGCTTCTGTGAAGATATTTAGGATGGTTTGGAGGTCATCCTCTGAGTGTGTGCACACTACGTTGTCATCAGCATACTGAAGCTCTGTGACGGAAGTTACGGAAACCTTACTCTTTGCTTTTAGCCTGCTCAGATTAAAGAGCTTCCATCTGTTCGATATGTGATTTCTACTCCGGTAGAGAGTTTCCTGTAATGGTTATATGGGGTTGCTCGTGCGTAAGTTGCCGCCACTCCTGGCTAGGTTGCCTGGTTAAACCTTTTCCTGGCTGGACAGCCCTTCACTTCGTGGCTGTTTCAGTCACTAGCAGAATCCGTCAGTGGGCGTTTCTTGAACTTCTTCCAGCAAAGAAGTTCTTTGACGCCAAGTCTACGCCTACTTTCCCTGCGCGTAAGTCTTCTGCGCAGGGTGGGTGTGGGTAGCGGAGGACCTGTGCTCTCCCCGCTGGTCTCCGGCGAAGAGTCCTGGAGCCCCCTCTCCGATTCCCCCATCCACCCCCCTTTATCCCTGGTGTTACGCTGATTTCCTTCCCCAGCTGATGAGTTCCCTCTCTCCCTGCTGGGCCCTTCTCCGGCATCGCTTGGGAGCCTTGTCTCCACTTCTGGCTCCGATGTCAGTTCCCTGACATTTCCCTTCGACAAAGTATAGGATCATGGCAATGAAAATAATGAATAGAGTTGTGGAAACACAACCCTGTTTAACACCTGATCCCACTGTGAATGGTTCACTTTGAGAGCCATTGTTATCTGCGATTGTTGCTGTCATATTATCATGGAGGAGCCAAATGATGTTTACAAATTTATCTGCGCAGCCAATTCTCAGAAGGACAGTCCACAGGGCATTACGATTTACAGTGTCGAAAGCCTTAGTCAGGTCAATAAACGCCATATACAGGGGTTGGTTTTTCTCTCTGCATTTTTCTTGAAGCTGTCGAGCGGTGAAAATCATATCCACTGTCCCCCTAGAAGGCCGGAAACTATTTTGGGAAGGGTCACCTCGGATATTGTTAAGAGACAGTTTGCTAAGATCCTTACAAGAATTTTGCCAGCCGCAGCTAATAGAGAGATGCCTCAATAGTTTCCACAATCAGTTCTGTCACCTTTTTTTAAAGAGATTGATAATTTCACTATCCCTAAAGTCTGCTGGGATCTCTTCTCTTTCCCAGATTTTTTCAATGAGCTTGTGAAGTTGTTGTGTAAGTTCAGTTCCACCCACTTTGAAGATTTTGGCAGGTATCCCAGTGGCTTTGTTGTTTTTCATTTGGTTAATAGCTGTTTTTCATTTGGTTAATAGTTGTACATTTGTAGATACTGCAAGCTCATCTCTAACTTGTTTTTGCAGAATTTGTGAGAGAAACTCAGCAGCTACGGGGGAGTTGCGGTTAAGGAAATGTTGGTAATGTTCTTTCCAGCACAATGTAATAGCTTCTTTATCTTTTAGAAATGTGATGCCGTCTGCTGAGCGTAGGGGGCATATGCCATGATTTATTGGTCCATAGATGGTCTTTGTGGCTTTAAAGAAACTCTGTGCATCATGAGTGTCAGCTAAGTGCTGGATCTCTTGAGCTTTTTTTATCCACCAGGTGTTTTTTAGTTCTCTGGTTCTTCTTTGAACCTCAGCCTTAGCGTTGGCATAGGGTTTTTTTCTTAGTGGCACAGTTTCTATCTGTTTGCCAGATCTGAAAGGCCTTCCCTTTCTTGTCAATCATGCATTCAGTCTCACTGTAATTCTCATCAAACCACTCCTGGTGTTTCTTGGTTTGGTGTCCAATAGTTTGTTCACAGGCTGCAATAATGAATGTTTTTTGCTTGGTCCAGTGTTTCTTGGTGTTATCAGGGAATTCTGAAAGCAGATGGTCCTTAAGAGTTGTTTGGAAGCAATCCCGCTTAATGGGATCTTGAAGGGCTTGAGTGTTCATTTTGCGCCTTGGCTTCCTTCCTTGCAGCCTGCGTTGAGGTATAATCTCAATAGCCATCGTGGAGCATATTAGATCACTATCTGTCCAGCCGTCATCGGCGCTTGTCATAGTTCTGGTAAGGAGCACATCATGGCGATTTTTAGCACAGACAATAACATAGTCTAAGAAGTGCCAGTGGTTTTACTGAGGATGCTTCCATGAAGCTTTAAATTTATTTTTCTGTTGAAAGAGTGTGTTGGTTGTGCGCTGCACATATCACCCAGGAGGATAATTTTATCTTCCTTAGGCGTCTCTGATAGGACGGTATCCAGCTGAGAGTAAAATTTTTCTTTAATGTCTTCATCGGCATCCAGTGTTGGTGTATAAGCGCTTATAATAGTAGCCTGTTGGTTTTTGGTGAGCTTTATTCGAAGGGTTGAGAATCGCTCATTAATGCCAATAGGGACTTCTGACAGGAGCTTCACAACATCGTTTTTGATAGCGAAGCCTGCCCCATGTATTTGATGTTCTTGTTCAGATAGACCTTTCCAGAAGAAAAGTAGCCTCCTTTTTCTTCCTTCAGTTGTCCCTTGCCTGCTCTTCGAGTCTCTTGAAGTGCTGCAATATCGATGTTAAAACGTCACAGCTCTCTTGCAATGATGGCAGTTCTGCGTTCAGGATGCTCACTGTCTGTGTTATCTGACAAAGTCCGTATATTCCATGTTTCAAAGTTCAATTGTCTTTTATGACCGCTAAGTGGTGACCCCACTGGGCGCGGTAATCCAGTCAGGGAAAAAGGAAGGCAGACTATGTTTAGGGCACCTTTTCTAGCCCCTTCCCCTTTTCGGGGTGAGCAGAGTGGATCCTAAAAAGGGCTGCTCAGTCATGGATACAGCTGCTGAGCTGCTCAACTGCCTCTTTCCTAGAGTTAGAACAACTGAATCTGTATCCACCGCCCATGTGCCGGTTCATGACTAGGGGCTTCCAGATTTCACGATCCTGCCCCAATTACCATTTGCCAATCGCCATAGGACTTTTGGGGTTTGGACTGGGTTTTTGGAAAACACCTGTGCGTGGATTTGTTTTATGTGTGTAGATCAGTGCATGCTGACCAACGCATAGTCTTCGTAGTAGGGCTCTGTTCCGATGGCATGAAGTAGTCACGACAAACCGGTAGATTCCTAACTGCTGCAGCCTTCATCCGCCTCCACAGCCATTGTAACATATTGCTTGTTATCATCCGCCTCTTCTGCCATTGAGGACTTCTTGGATCATTCTTTGTCTAGCTCCTTCCCTTTGACCTCACCACCTTGAGTGACCCTGTTGGGAGTATGAGATTCCCGACAGCTTCGCTCACAAGGGTCATAGGAACATGCAAGCCAACTCACCACGACAAGATGATGATCCAGCGACCTACACACCTACACCCACCCACCCCAGCATCGCTTTTAATTGTTCTCCGAGATGTGCAGGAGGGGGAAAAGTAAAACCGGGACATTATGAGATCAATTCAGAAACGAGGGAGGCTTCTCTAATTCTAGGACTGTCCCTGGAATTATACCAAGCAGTTCAAATCTTTACTATCTAAGAATCCACTACCTTTGCTTTTGCAGGTTTTCCAGGTCTACCAGGGGCACCAGGTCTACCAGGTAAGACTGTTTCATTATTTGGTTGTCTTGTTTTAGGGTGCGTATTGCCTTTCCACGTAAATTCTAAAACTTTTTGCACAAAAAGATAAAAGTGTTGGTCCACTAAAAGAATTCCAAAATCCATATTAGGGCAATACATTTCTAAGGCCACCAAAATATCACAGAATGGCACAGAAGCTTTTAAGTTCTCATGATCTCTTCATCAGGCTAGATGGTAAACAGAGCAATGTGGGGAGAGGGGGAAGCGAGTTTGGATGATGCTGGAGCCTTAATTCTACATTTGGTCACAGTCTTAAGATGAAATGGGTTGCACCAAGGTCTGCTGGGAACAAGAAAAAAAAACTTTTAGACAAATGTCAGTGCCCAGTTTAACACATTTCTACAAAAATTTCTCTTGGGCATATTGCTTCAGTACTGCGCATAAACAGCTCACCAAGCTCACTCTGCATGTTTGAACTTCACGAGTGAAATCCAGCATAGCACTATGGCAATTGTTCTGATAGTACAGAAATTTCTGCATGTGCAATGGAATGTTCTCCCCTTTCCTCTCCCTGTTTGCTCCCTAAATCTGTTCTAGGGGTTCTCCTAACCCTCTGGAGCAGATTTGTGGAGGGAGGGGGCTGGGGGGGGCAACACTGTTACACAGGTGGAAATCCTTGCCCTGGTGGGACTCATTAGGAAAATACTGCCCTCAATAGGCCCTATGCAGGTGGATGTTTCTAGGAATTAGGTTGAACAAGTAGCTCTGATAAATAAGCTACCGCATTTTTTGCCCTATAGGACGCACTTTTTCCCCTCCAAAAATGAAGGGGAAATGTGTGTGCGTCCTATGGGGCAAATGCAGGCTTTCGCTGAAGCCTGGAGAGCGAGAGGGGTCGGTGCACACCGACCCCTCTCGCTCTCCAGGCTTCAGGAGAGCCCCACCGCCAGCCCCACAAGCTCGGGGGACAGCGGGGAGGCGGAACGCCGCCATCCCACTGTCCCCCAACTTGGTTAGAAGGCTGGCGGGGGGGGGGAGAAGCCTGCTCCTCCCCGTCGCCAGCCCCACAAACTCGGGGGACAGCGGGGAGGCGCAGCGGGCCATCCCGCTGTCTCCCGACCTGGTTTGGAGGCTGGTGGAGGGCTTCCCCCTCCCCCAGCCCCGCAAGCTCCCAGAGCGATGCCAAAGCTGCACGCAGCTTCGACATGGCTCTGGGTCCCATTCTGGGGGCTGGGGGAGGGGGAAGCTCGGGCTTCCACCGCCCCAGCCCCGCGCCTGGGTGGGGGGGAAATAATTTTTTTTTTACTTTATTCCCCCCCCCCCAAAAAAAAAAATTTAGGTGCATCCTATGGGCCGGTGCGTCCTATAGGGCGAAAAATACGGTATCTTGCTATTGTTTGAACTCATGAGGTAGTTTAGGATCAGATTCAGTATTGTATTTCAGTATGGTATCTCAGCTGATATTATGGTGTTTCAATTATTTTATTGTTATTAAACAACTTATTGGTCAATATTTTTTCTGTTGGTTTTATTGATGCCTACTTCACTGCATTATTGTAATCAAGGGCAACCCAGTCCTGGGATAATAGGGGCACCTGGTTTTCCGGGCGAGAGAGGAGAAAAGGGTGACCAGGGGTCTCCTGGATCTTCATTGCCTGGGCCAAAAGGAAGAGATGGACCTCCAGGACTTCCCGGTGTACCAGGGCTTCCAGGCCCACCTTTTGCAACAGGCAAGTCAAAATGCAGCCCAAAGTATACAGTCCTTTTAAAGTGCAAAAAAATCGAGATAGTAAGAAATGTTACGCCCATGGTCATAATAATGGTTAAAAAGAAAATTATGGTTTTTTTAGAATTGGTTAAATGAATTTGTTTTCAGATGTGGTGCCTCATTCTAGAAGAAATTTCTGTTTCCTGTTTCAAAACCTTGACTTTGGCTTGGTTAAGTGGTTTCACAAGTAAGTGTCTTCATATTTGATTCCTGACTGAGCTCTGTCGTGTCTCTTCTCGATCTTCTGGGATGTGTCCTGATGGGATGTGTTCAGAAGGAAGGGGTCCAGAGCGGTCTGAGGGGGAAGGGTCTTAGGTCAGCTTCCCAAGGCAGTTTTAATCCTCTACATATTTCAGAATTTAGTCTGACATACAGGTTTCAGATTCACCTCCTAACTACTGCATACCCTCTTCTTCTGAAGCAGAGCATCCTGTTACATAAGAGCTTGAGGCTCCAAGCAGAAGGGGGCAATGTCCGGTCCTTGCAAGCAGAGAGAAAGCAACAACTATAGGCCTCTAGGAGGCTATGAAGGGGTTCTGCTGGCTGAAACAGTTTCCTGAAGCAGCTGCAGAATAAGTTGTCCCTTCAGGTATCACAATTAATTCCTCGAGTTCTGCTGCTTTTGCAGTTTATAGAACTTGCCTTTTAGTTTACCTTCACTATTACAGCCACACACTTGCCTTCTCTGGTGAAGCCTTTGGTCAATGTGTCTTCCAAAATATTGTGTCCCACAGATGAGACTATAATGCTACCCTGCAAATGAATTGCTTTTCTAAAGACATCTCTCACCCCAATCACTGGAGAAGTCAATAATTGAAGCATACTGTAAATGTCCTTTCTCAAGAGGTTCCATGGTGAAGGATTTTCCCAGCCATATTTGAAAGAGAGGCAGATGATCTTCACAATCAGAGCCTGTAGCCTCTGGTTTGTTCTCTTTGGATGTCTGAATTTATCAGCATTCAACTACTAATATAGTCTCAGTACAGTGTTTCTTTTTCTTAATTGTGTGCCCTTTTGTTTTTATATAGAAGTTCACTTGGTAGGGCTATATGTGGTTTGCTGTCAGGTGCTGGGCTCCTTAGTGTCATTCTGACAGAAACCTAAGAGGAGGTATATGACCCCCACCCCCGCGCTCCTGAGAACAGAAATGTACAATCAGTTCAACTTTTTCCTTTGTTGCTGCACAAAATATTGAACTGTATGTTTGCAGAAATTGACATATTCACACAAACACATACAAATTGTCCTACTGTAAGGGGAAATGTGTGTACTGTTTGCCAAATATGGGAAGTAAATGAACTTTTAGTGTGTAAAATACTGAATTTGGAAAAGAATCTTAGAATTGAGAATATTAGCATTATTTTGACTCAAATATGCTGTGGGCTATTTTCAAGCCGATTCAGCCTCCCAAGCAAATTTAGCAAGCAGATAAAATATATATGATTTTGTGGCATCTCAATTCAGGTTTTTGCATGCTAATGCGTATACAACAGCTCTGGTTTACATATTATTTTTATTCATTTATTATTTTATTTATAATTGTTTTATTTTAGTTTACTTTTTATTATAACTTTTTATTATATTTTATTATAACTTTTTATTATAACTTTTTATTATATTATGTTTTAGAGGAATATACTTCAGTGGTTGCCTTAAGGCCATGCAGGCAGTCCAGGTCCATATTTAGTCATGATAATGCTCTGGTTTCATGGAGAAATGTCCCATGTGAAGGATCTGGTTGCAGATAGAACCAGCAGCAGTTTCTACAACTATAGTAGCTCTTTTTCCAGCTACCCCAGTTGTGAGAACTGGTCCAAGCAGCACCTGTGATTTACCATTTCACTCAAGTAAGAGTGATCCATGTCACTGACATATATTTTTTTAGAAATAGGACTTGCCATATAGAAACCATTCTGTGTTTTTTCCCCCCATTCCAACTGCAGATGGAATTCTGGAGTGCCAACCTGGGCAGCCTGGTGATCCAGGCCCTCCTGGGCCTCGTGGCCAGCATGGCTTCTTGGGAGAAAGGGGAGAAAAAGGTACCAACACTGACCTTGGATGTACATAGATATAGAACCTTCCAGGTAAAAGAAGTAGAGCTTGTTCTAGACAACCAGTTCCATGAACCTGCTATTCCAGGGGCTTACTCATACCCGCATGGCATGGGCACATTCAGACAGCTCAGGGGACAGCAAAGAAAGACATAGTAGAGCAGTATCGGCAGATAATCCCACAAGGTCCATTCTGCACGTCACTCCCAACACTGCAGCAATCCTTCAAGCAGGACATTACACACCAACAACACCTGCACATTTGCCAAACACAAAGGCACCAAGGAATGTATAGTGATAGCCTAATCACTGGCAGGGTGCAGTGGGTGTGGTCCGCCCCGGGTGTCATCTCTGAGGGGGGGTGACATCACTGCCGCCCCCCTGGGATGCCACGGGCAGAACCCCCCTGGGACCCTCGCCCTGCCCCTGCGGGCAGCTAGCCCCGCCCTCGGGTGCACAGCATGTGTGCCGCTCCAGGTGCCAGAGCAGCTAGCTCCGCCTCTGAGCCTAATGACTCTAGCCTGCCCAGCACATCAACAAAATATAACTTAGCAAAATGCAATTGAGCTGCCTAGTTGCCCGTTTCTCATCTTGAGTTGGAGTCACTTTGCCCCCTCTTTTTCCTGGGAGGAGGTAGCCGCTGCTGATTGTGTGCAGTGACAGGCGACTCCTAGGAAGGAGTCGCCCTATCTTCTCCAATGCCAGAATCACTATTTTCCTTTCTTCAAAGTGAATCAAGGCACTGCACCTTTAACAGCTGGTGATAGGCAACAAGCAACAAGTGAAGCTTTCTCCATCCCTGCATTTCTGTGGAGAGTGTCATTTTAAAAAATGCCAGAGGCTCTTGGTTCTCAAATGAAGTCAGGGAATATGTGACTCAGCAGCCCCCAACTAGCTTGACCAATACAGGAGATGAACCCCTGGAGGAATGTGACACAGAAAGGCAGGACTGTCAGGAGGCATGCTGTGCCTCTAGAGCTACAAAGTTGATGACATTCCCTCATCTTGGACACCAATTCTCCAATTCTCAGCCAGAGGAGCAAGAACAGCAGTGGCAGACCTCAGAACACACTGATGTGGCCGTGGAAGGTACAGTGTACAGAACAATTTGTACCGTTCCCCAGAAAGGGAAGAGATGTGCAGAGGTGACAGTTGACTCCCTGTGAAGGGAGACAGAGGCATGACTCGTGATTTTAGTTTTCTCTACACAAATGAAGAGTATGGGAAGCATGCAGGAAGAACTTGAGCTCTTAATACAGGATGGCAAGTATGACCTAATAGGCAACATGACTGGAATGTAGAACTCGAGGGGTATAACCTGTTCAAAAGGAATAGACCAAACAGGGTGAGGTAGAGTAGCATTATATATCTTATATTATATAGCATTATATAGCCAGTGTGGTGTAGTGGTTAAGAGCAGTGGACTCGTAATCTGGTGAACCGGGTTCGATTCCCTGCTCCTCCACATGCAGCTGCTGGGTGACCTTGGGCTAGTCACACTTCCCTGAAGTCTCTCAGCCTCACTCACCTCACAGAGTGTTTGTTATGGGGGAGGAAGGGAAAGGGGATTGTTAGCCGCTTTGAGACTCCTTACAGTAGTGATAAAGCAGGATATCAAATCCAAACTCCTACTCCTCCTCCTCCTCTTCTTCTTCTTCTTCTTCTTCTTCTTCTTCTTCTTCTTCTTCTATGTAAGGGATGTGTACCCATCCATGACCTGGAGCAGGGAAGGCAGACGGAGAGTATAGGGGTAAAAATTGTAGGAGAGGGGGAAAACCAGTGACCTTCCTATGGATGTCTGCTATAGACCACCAAGCCAGACTGAAAACTTGGATGATGCCTTCCTATAGCAGATTACTAAACATTCAAAAAGGAGAGATATAGTAGTCATGGGAGACTTCAACTTCCCTAATATCTGTTGGAATTCAAACACCGGCAAGAATGTAAGGACCAACAAATTCCTCCATTGCATCAATGGCAATTCCATTTCTCAAAAGGTGGAAGAAGCAACAAGAGGGTCAGCCCTCTTGGACCTGGTCCTCATCAACAGGGAGGAACAGGTCAATGAAGTGGAAGTATTAGGAACCTTGGGAAGAAGTGATCATGTGCATTGGGGTTTCATTATACAGAGGGAAGAGTAAACTGAGTGTAGTCACACATACACTCTGGACTTTAAGAAGGCCAATTTTAAAAAGCTTAAGGAACTACTGGATGAAGTTCCATGGTCAGAAATGCTCAAAAGGAGTCCAAGATGGATGGTAGTTTCTCAAAGGTAAAATGTTGAAGACCAAATGGAGACAATTCCAACAACAAAAAAGTGGGAGGCATCTAATGAGACCATTGTAGCTTACAGATGAGCTGAGATTTAAGAAGAGCATGTATAAGAAATGGAAGAAAGGAGAACTCACAAAGGAAGAGTATATACATGGGTAGCCAACAGTTGCAGGGAGAAGGTCAGGCGGGCCAAAGCTCAGAACGAGCTCAGGCTTGCAAGGGAGATTAAAAATAGTGAAGGTTTATTTGGCTTTGAAGAAGAAGAAGCAAGTAGTAGGTCCCTTGCTTGGAGAAGATGGAGAAATGCTAATGGATTAAGGTAACGGACCCTTGGGTGGTTAAATCCAGTCAAAATTGACTATGGGGACGGCACTCATCTCTGCTTTCAGGCTGATGGAGCTGGCATTTGTCCACAGACAGCTTTCCAAGTCATGTTGCCAGCATGACTAAACCACTTCTGGTGCAACAGGACACCGTGACGGAAGGAAGAGCACACAGGACTGCTGTTTGCCTTCCCACCATAGCACTACCTATTTATCTACTTGCACTGGTATGCTTTTGAACAGCTAGGTTGGGAGGAGATAGGACAGAGCAATGGGAACTCACCCCGTCATGCGGATTCAAACTGCCCACCTTACGATCTGCAATCCCAAGAGGCTCGGTGGTTTAGACCACAGCGCCACCTGCACCCCAATGCTACTGGGTAAGAGAAGGCAGAACTGCTTGACACCTGCATTGCTTCTGTCTTCACCAAAAAGAAAAGCAATGTCCAACCTGGTGATGACAGAATAAAGGTGGGAACTGCAGCCAAAGATAGGAACAGAGGTGATAAGAAAACACCTGGCTACTTTAAATGAATATAAATCTCCAGGGACTGATGAACTTCACCCAAGGGTACTAAAGGAGCTTGTGGATGTAATCTCAGAGCCTCTTTGAGAATTATTGGAGAACAGGTGAGGTCCTGTGGACTGGAAGCAGACAAATGTACCCATTTTCAAAAACGGGGGGAAAGAAGATCCAGGTAACTACTGACCAGTCAGCTTGACATCGATACCAGGAAAGGTCCTAGAACAGATAATTAAACAGTCCGTGAGCACTTAGAAAAGGATACTGTGATTGCTAACACCCAGCATGAGTTTCTCAAAAACTAGTCATGCCAGATGAATCTGTCTTCTTTTTTCTAATGGAATTACAAGCTTGGTGGATCAGGGAAATGCTGTGGATGTAGTATATTCTTATTTCTGTAGGGCTTTTGACAAATACCTCCATAATATTATTGCAAAGAAATTAGTAAAATGTGTATTGATCAAGGTAACTGTTAGGTGGATTTGTAGCTGGTTAACTGACCAAACCCAGAGTGTTCACTAATGGTTCCTCATTATTCTAAAGAAGAAAAACGACAAGTGGGGTGCTGCAAGGTTCTGTCCTGGGCCCGTTGTTGTTCAATATATTTATAAATGACTTGGATGAAGAAATAGAGGGGATACACATACAATTTGCAGATGACACCAAACAGAGAGGGGTGGCTCATGCCACAGAAGACAGAAATAGGGATTCAAAATTATCTTAATATATTTGAAAACTGAGCCCAAACTAACAAAATGAATTTCAGTAGGGACAAATGTAAGGTTCTGCACTTAGGCAAGAAGAACCAGGTGCACAAATATATGATGGGGAACATCTTGCTTGCTAGTAGTAAATATGAGAAGGATTTAGGGACCACAATATTGTTGTTGTTGTTGTTATTTTATTGTGTATATAACATAAAATACATACAATACAAACATTACATATTACAAATAATCTGGCAAATTACAAATATAGAGAAAAGAAAGAAAAGAAAAGAAGAAATAGAAAGTGATTTTGTTTAAAATGAAAAAGAACCTTCCAACTATACCCGTTGCACTATTTTGCAATTAGGTTTTCTTTACACAGTTTCTAATGTTATTTTTCTCCTTCTTGATTCTAGTTTTCTCCACCATTACGTTACAAGACTCATTCAATATATGCCAGGAAGCTTTTGTTTTCACAGTAACCTTTGAGATATTCTTTAATTACTATCCACAATCTTAACGTGATTCAACAGTGTGATACAGTCAAGTAAAAGCTGAGAAAATATGTAAAAATGTCATATTTCTTGAGTGAGAACATTAGGGTTATTTTCTATGGGAATTACTATTTGGTTTGTAAAGGTCTTAAGCATAACTCTCTGATAAATATCTCTGTATTTTTAATATAGGGGTAAAAGGTGATGGCTGTTTTACCTGTGATGTACCCAGCCTAGCTGGTGAGCCAGGCCCCCAGGGGTTTCCAGGAGAACCAGGTAAAGTACAAAATAAGCACTGTGGTAGACTCCTCCAGGATTTGTGCTAGATTCCTCCAGGATTTGCATTGCCTTCCTCTTATTCCATCAATCACATTGCTTCATATACAAAATGGTGCGGGCAGCAAGCTTCAAAGATGTTGATATCTACAATGGCTAATGAAAAAATTGCTTCATTATTCTGGATGGCAGACACATGTGGGGAGAATAGTTAGGGCCACACAAGACCACCCTTTCTCTGTTTCTGGAGGAAATCCTTGCTCTTTCCTGTCTGATCTGGAAGCAGCACCTCAACAGAGCCATCAAAAGTTCAGCAAAGTACAATCCGGCTCTTCCTTCTTCAGATGAGAAGATATTTCCTGAAGGATTGAGAATGCCCTCCTCACTCTATTATGAGCAGGAGTTTACAGGAAGAAGTTCGCATTTTCTTCTCACCCATCCATCTTGCACATGCCCATTTTAATGTTGCCATTTTAATGTGTTATGGCTATTTGGAAGATATGTTACACAAGTGCCACATCTCCACAATATCCACACCATTTTGTGATCTTTTATTTTTGTTTTGTAAAGTTTCAGCATTCTCTACAGCAGTTCTGAAATTCTTGTGTGAGCTTTTCTCTGAAAGTGACTTATCATCAATGTGGGTGACATTATAGGAACTGATTTCCTTTTTTTGTATTCTCTGTCTGGATAGAAGATACTGCTGTGCATGCACTCCATCCTGGATTGCTCAAGTGTAATACTAAAATAAAAATCTGTTTTTGAAAATCATCTCAAATAATCCTAAATTTACATTATTAGATCTTAATAATCCAGAGGTTTTCAACCTTTTTGAGTCCGTAGCTCCCTTGACCAACTACATTCTTTCTGCTGTACCCTTGTGAGGCTCAGGAGCCCAGTTATGGGAAACCCAGCCAGATGGGCAGGGTATAAACAATAAATTATTATTATAGTTATGCCACCCTTTGCCTGCAGAGCTGGCAGCCTCTCACCCTTTTTCGAACACCCTCCCTTGTGGAGTGTTCCCTCAGCCTCCTCCCCCCTATCCTTGGGAGTCCGCTAGGCAGCCGCAGCTGCCGCCCCTGGTCTCTGAGCTGCCCCACCCCACCCCAAAGAGATGTGCCTCCTCACACTGCCCCACAGGGGGCTGGGAAGCACCCCCTGACCAGCCCCAGAAGCACCATTCGCCTGCGGAGCTTGTAGCCAGGGCTGCTGCAACAAACAGCTGTGCAGGCTGTTGGGAGGCAGAGAAGCAAGAGGGCATCAGAGGAGGGAGGGAAGGAAGGAAGGAAAGAGGGACAGAGGGCAGGGTTGCCCGCAGCACCCCTGACCATCATCCAAGGCACCCTAGGATGCCACAGCACACGGGTTGAAAACCACTGTAATAAACAGTGCTTTGAGCAGTATACTTTTATTGTTTCTGGAAATATTTTATATATTTAAATGAATTTTCTTAGAATATCAAATTATAGAAGAGCAAATGGCATGAAAAATATTTCTTAGCAGAACCCCTCATACTTGTAAGTTACATTTATCTTTTCCTATTCTTTACAAGGTGTTGCAGGACCAAAGGGTGCTAAAGGTGACAGGGGCCTTTCTGGATTTGAGGGTCTTCCAGGAATGACAGTAAGTAAATGATCCAAATATTTCACAGCCATTTCTTCAGCAGCATATAAGATAATGGCTTTATAACAGTAATTGGTTTCAAGGTACATCATCTCAGCAAATGAACTAAGGAAATGTATTTTATTATTTGATATATAATTCCTATTCTCTTATCCCCATGGAACTGTCATTGGGTAAACAGCAAAGGATACAGTATCTGCCCCAGGAGATCTGGAGTCTCCCATCTTCCATTTCTCCAGAATGGCTTGTCCTCAGGCGGAACACTCTTTGAAGGCAGGCATACTCCCTCTCTAGGCTGTTATCCAAAATCTCATAGTCCTTTTCCCCCCATAAAAAATTATTGAAACTTTTTCATGATACAGAGCAATTAAAAACAAACTAATTTAAATGAAAACTAAAAGGAGAAAAGAATCACCACATAATTATCTCTGTCAATGAGCTGTTGACAGAAATTGTCTAGTGCACCATCTTCCTCCTGGAAGTCAACTCATCTCACCCTTTCCTGAAGTGCATCCTCAGAGGGACAACTCTGCTTTCATCTCTGGTTCAGCATTAATTTCTGTCCTCCCTGTCAGCAATAGAGATACACCACCCTGTCAGCAATAGAGAGACTTCCATTTGAACCACAAATTGATTCTGCTTCACATTATATTCTTCAAATGCTATCACTGGTGGCTATCACCATAGTACACTGCATCTCAGAGCTAAACACCGTATTGGTGCACCACAACTATTGCACCTTTCATTGCAACCAGGTAGTCTGGGGCATCAACCTATCCTTCACATATATAAAGAGTCTTTCTTGGCTTAGAGCATATTCAGTTTTGCTGTTTTGTTTTTTTGTTTAGTTTTGTGTTGTTTTGAAAAGAGAGATACAGTGCCCCTGTCTTTTAAGCTGCATGGTTTTGTTCAGTTTACTTTCTTTGGTAGGTGAGCTTCTTGTGTGCAGGAAGATTCAAATTATATATGAGTGTGTGGATGCACTGTTAAATAAGCAATCCTTCACATGTATTCTGAGTTGAAAGTTACAGAAGGATTATATAACCTTTCCAAACATTTCAGTAAGCTCTTGGTTCCAGTTTTGAGTAAACATTCACAAACCTTTTATTGATAGTAATCAGCTAAATAGTTTGAGGATCTATACAACTTTGTAACATGCAGAAAACAGCATTCTTAGAGAAACCAACGACTGGAACTGAGGGAAGTCAGGGTGGGATGGGGGGTGGGTTTTGTGTGGGAGGGGGAGGGAGGAAAAATGGGGGGAACAAGGATGATATGTCTTTGGATAATATGTCTTGTTATAATTTTGAATAATTTTTTTTTTTTAAAAAAGTAAGCTCTTGGTTCCATTAGACCTGTCTGGCTATAAGGAGTGGCAAGTTCTGATTCTCATGGTTCTCTGGTAATTTAGAGGTCTGTATTATTTCATAGCAACACACACAGAAAAACTGAATATGAGCAATCTTGGCAATTCATTATTTGTCACCTGAATATCTAGCTCTAAAACCTGAGGTTGTTTAGTTTTTTTCTGATTTATTAAAATATATTTTATTATTTATTTAATGATGCTATAATGTTATTTCAGGGACCTCCAGGTGTACCTGGACTGGCAGGAAGCCCAGGAGCAAAAGGGGAACCTGGAGATGTTTTTTTTGACTCTGATTTAAAAGGTGATAAAGGAGATCCAGGATCCCCTGGACCTCCAGGTGTTCCTGGAAGAGAAGGAAGACCAGGGCGGGATGGCCTGCCAGGTGCCCCAGGTCTTAAAGGTGCATCGGTAGGTGTATGTCTATGTTTGCCCATTGTACTGTCTACTATATTAACTGTAGGGTATTACTGTCACAAGATGTCAGCACGTTCACCCTATCTTTCTTATACACATCTGATAGCAACACTCCACGTTACAGTTCTCATTCACTGGAACGCTCTTGCAGATAAATCCCATTACAATATTTCTGCATGCAGTGCTGAATACCTGCAATAATACCTGCTTGGAAGTAGACTAGGTAGCTCTCAACATTTTTGGTGCACTTACTGTGTTTAAACATCACTGTTAACCTGAGTTTAATTTTCCCCCATGTTGATATTTTCAAGAATGGGTCTGACACTTTGTTCTTCTTATTTTATTACTATATTTATCTGTTGTGCAATGGCCCTGATGTCACACTTTCACCCAGTCTGTGACAGCCAAACCTTTGTCACTCACTACCACAAAAGATGTAGGTTTGGTGACTTTATGGCAAAGTGCATAACCGGTTGGTTATGCCACTACACTACACCTGTTGTCAAAGGGCTAACAGGAAGAGCAGGTCAGAGAGGAAGATGCAAGGCTAACTTGCAGTTAGTTTCTGTATTAAGGAAAGGAAAAAATACAAGGAGGCTCATAAACGCAAACTCCCCTAATTAAGAAGTTGCTTGAACTGGCATGCAGCCCCTCTTTCGCTCTCAAGCCTTCTTAGTTAGGGCTCCTCCCCTGTAATCTTCCTCTACAGTGAGCTCCAGGAGCCTCTATGCCTGTCTGGCTCGTTGCTCGGCAACATGTAACATCCTAGGGGTAAGTGGGGCCGGAGAGCCATCAGCAGAGGAGCTGTCAGGATGGATCTGGGGGAGAGATGCAGAACCTGGCTCCCCTCTGTTGTCTCTGTTGCAACCTGCATCCAAACTGGAAACCTCATCATTCTGCCCTGTTCTGGGCCATTTGCCTGCTTCTGCCTCTTAATGATCCCTCAAGCTTCCTGCTTCTAGTACCTCCCAACTTGTTCCCTCCTCTGGGGGTCTCTTGAGTGGGAAGCTTCCACCACTCTTCCTCATCCAAGCAGTAAATGTGGCTGTACATCGGGGGTAGCCAGCATGGGGCTCCATAGATATGGTTGAACTTCCCATCAGCCCAGCCAGCATGACAGTGGCAGTGATGATGAATGTTGTAGTCCAACAACATCTGGAGGGCACAGTGTTGGCTATATATCCTACATATGATCCCTTTTAAATGAAGAATAGCTACAAATATTCTAAATATACCCACATCTGTAGACTGGTGATGGCTGAGCTCCCAACCTACACTTTGGATTATGTCGAAAACAAGCTGTTACTTTCTTCCTAAAAAGTCAGTGGATATCTTTGCTTGTTTCCAAGGCAATCTAAATCCAGCCCACCCTTTCAACCTCACTCTTTTCCAAGCATAACAAAATGGGTCTCAGCAACATCCCTACTGGAAACCTAACTTTTGCTTTTGTCTTATAATGAGGGGCAACTGTATTCTGAGCAGCAAGTAATTGTAAATGATCCCGTTTCAGGAACAGAATTTATGCACATTGGAAAACATTTATTCATAATCCAGTGTGGCCGGAGCTTGTTTATTGTAATGGTTAATCCAGCTACTTTAGTTAAACTAATGCAATATCATAAAATAAATGTTACTCTTTGATGTATAAGGTGAAGAGGTTATTGTTTTCTTGTTTTCTTAAAACCAGGGAACAATTGGGTTAAAAGGAGAACGTGGCCTCCCAGGAATAAGTGGTTTTCCAGGACCCCGTGGAGAGAGAGGTTTTCCTGGTTCCCCAGGGGTCGGGCCCTCTGGGCCACCTGGTGATAAAGGGGACAAAGGTCTTTCAGGGATTCCCGGCACACCAGGATTTCCAGGTAACACTACTGATGGTAGTCATACAAATAGCTACTATTTACCCAGATGACAATTTCAGCAATACTAAAACTGCACAAAATATTTTTTTAAAAACCAGTCACAGAAATAGCAGCAGAACTGGTGTGAAACTTCATGCAATGTGATGTTCATGAGTTTTTGAAAAAAGACTCTAAAGGACAACATTGTAATGTTAGAATCAATAAGCTAGTGAGAAATAAAGCTAAGATTCAGTGCTTTTCAAATTCTGTGACTTACATTAAGATCTAAAAAGTGCTACCTTTTGATTTTCACATTTGAGAGTAAGAGTGTCTAATAGTTTCCTGTACAACTATGATTTATTTTATACCCACTCTTCATCCTTGCTTCTCGGGACAGATTGCAACAATGAAAACACAATGTTAAAAACAGTTTAAAGCCACTTACAATCAGAAAAACAAGGTGAATCCTTAAAATATACATTTCAGGTGTCAGATGTAAAGAGCATTGGCAGAAAGCTGTATAATGGAGATGACAGATGTATCTCTGTGGGGAGAGAGCTGCACAGCTTAGAGTCTGCCACAGAGAATGCCTTCTCCTAAGCAACCAGCCCTCAAGCTTCTGAGGGTGGAAGAGCTAAGAAGAGGGTTTCTCTGCTTTCCTTGCCACTTGAGGGTTGCTGTAGCGAAGGGGGTGGTCTTCCAAGTGTTTGGGGCCTAAGTCATTTAGGGCTTTAAACCCCAACATGAACATTTTGAATTGGGCCTGGAAAGAAACTCCAATTCCAATTCCAATTAAACTTTTTATTGTGCTAGGCATAGGCCATGGCATCATTCAGAAGAAGAACAAAAAGAAAAAACAAGAAATAAAGAACAACAATAACCATAAAAATCATCGGACACAGACATACAATAAAACCACGGTCACAGCTACTAAAATTATTTGTTGCATTAAATAGAATAGAATAGAATAGCAGAATATTCTCAGGTATGATGTGCCAAATTAAATTTCCGAATCCCCTTTGCAGTTGACTGCTATTTTGTCTAGTTCCTTCTTCCTGATCTTCTTAGTTGCCAGCACATAAAGTAACAAAGTTGTCAGTGTCGCTCAGAAGCCATTTCCCCCTTTCCCCCCTATTCAAATGCTTTCCATTCGTAAACAGGGGTTTTATAAATCGGTCTCTTGGGTCTATATACCGTATTTTTCGCTCTATAGGACGCACCGGACCATAGGAGGGGGAGAGCAGGGGGAAATTTTTTTTTCTTGTTCTCCCCCTCTAAAACAAGGTGCGTTAAAGGTGCATTCACCCAAAGCCTACGGAACGCAGCAGGAGTTCCCGCTGTGCTCTGGAGGCTTCAGGCAGCTACCTTGGAAGCCTGGAGAGCGAGAGGGGTCAGTGCACACTGACCCCTCTCGCTCTCCAGGCTTCAGTGAAGGCAACCCGAAGCCCCTGGAGCATGGCAGGAGTTCCCGCTGGACTCCGAAGGCTTCAGGTTCCTTTCAACCTGCTCTTTGGGGCTGGCGGGGGGAAGCACTGCTTTCCTCCCCCCCACCAGCCCCAAAGAGCAGGTCGGGGAACAGCGCAAAGGCTGCGTGCAGCCTTGCCGCTGCCCCCCGAGCTTGTGGAGCTGTTGGTGGGGGGAAGCACTGCTTTCCCCCACCGCCAGCTTCAAAGATCCCTGAAGCCTTTGGAGCGCAGCGCGAGGTCCTGCTACGCTCCAAAGCCTTCAGGGATAGCTTTGCGCAGCCATCCCCAAGCTAGAAGAGCAAGACGGAGCGCTCCGTCTCGCTGTTCTGGCTTGGGAACAGCCTTTCTAGCCTCTGCAGGGCAGCCATCCCCAAGCTAGAACAGCGAGACACAGCGAGATGCAGCGCTCCGCAGCGCTCCGTCTCCCTGTTCTGGCTTTCGGCTTAGCCGCGCAGCCTGCATTCGCTCTATAGGACGCACACACATTTCCCCTTAATTTTTGGAGGGGAAAAAGTGTGTCCTATAGAGCGAAAAATACGGTATAACAGGCACTGCAATAAATAATGGCATGCAGGGTTGTCCACACAGACAGAGTCTCTCTTTGTAATGTACTTTGCTGTACTGTCCATCCAACACTGCCGAGGGCATCAATTGGAATCGTAGTTCTGTAAAAGCAATTCTTAGTACAGTAAGTGGGAGCTTTGTCAGGTATCTGGCTTGGGCATGCTCTGTTTTGATAAGTGGGAACCATGGTGAGCTCTTGGTAGAAGCAATCATGGTTAGATCCCTTTCTGCATCAGACCTAAAGAGACAATCTCTTAAGTGCCTCTTATCCATCTTCATGGTCACCTGAAGATCTTGTAATTGATATTGGGACAAGAGACGTTGGATGCCAGCCTTCCAGCATTTGGTCTGTTCCTGTTCTATGTAAGACATAGCAGGAAATCTCTTTCCGAAAGAGATTGAAGTCTTTTCACATAATTTAGGCACAGGCAATCAATTCTAGCCTGTATTGTTGTCACGTCAGCTTCAGCACAAAGAGAGCAGCTGGGATCCCGTTGGGGAGCGAGAGCACTTTCCTGAGGAATTTGTTCTGCACTATTTCTAAGGCTTTGTTAGCCTTTGGGTCCATGCCCCATATTGCTATTCCATAGAGCATCTGGGAAACCACTTCGCTGGCAATGATTTTCAACACAGGTTCTAGTAACTGGCACTCACCATTAATGCCCCACAAGATTTCTGCTCTTTGAGTTTTGTAGCCTCAATGTGCCCCTTCCATGACAGCGTCTCAGTGAAGAGAACTCCCAGATATCTGAAGGAGCATGTTTGCTTCAGATTCTGCTGATCCATTTTCCATTTGAATCTGGGACTACGCTTCCCAAAGACCATAATTTTGGTCTTGGGGTAATTCACGACGAGGTCTTCCCACTTGCAATACATGCTAAACGCTGTAAGCAGATTGTTAAGACCTAATCAGGAGAGTGATAGGAGCACCACATCATCGACATACAGCAGACAATATATTTCCCTATTGCTAATTGATGGGGCGGGGGATTGCGCCAGTGCTAGGTGTGGCACCATATCATTTATGTAAAAGTTGAAGGGTGTGGGAGCCAATATACAGCCTTGTTTCACGCCTTTTGATGTCTTGAATGCTTCCAACAGACCTCCCTTTAAACCCACTCTGACTCGTGTTTTGGTGCCGCAATACAATTCATGAATTAATAATAATAGTTGTAAGTCTATATTGGCATTTGAGAGTTTCTCCCACAGTCTCTTACGGTTGATTGAGTCAAAAGCAGCAGATAGGTCAATGAAGGCAGCGAACAGATTATGTTTGTTTTGATTGGTGTATTTGTTGATAATAGGAGAGTGTAAAACGCTGGTCAGTGGTACTATATCCAGCTTTGAACCCTGCTTGTTCCTCATATAGGGTGTTATTTTCACTAAGCTAGACTGTTAGTTTGGTGGAAAGAAACTGAAAACCAGTGAAGCTGTTTGGGCTATGTGAGATCTAAACGGCACCTCAGGTAGTAACCTGACTGGTGGATTTTGAACCAATTGAAGTTTTCAAATTGTCTTCAAGGGCAGTCATTTCTATCCAAAAAGGACCATATATAGTGAACCATCCACTGTGATCACCTGAACCTCCAGCACTGATGATGTACCCAGGAGCACCTCCAAGCTGTGGACCTGCTTCTTCCAGGGAAGGGCCATCCTGTCTTGAAGAGGCTGTCTCCCCACCCCCTAGAGATGAGAACTTGGGACACACAGAACCCATCATCTCCTCCAAGCACCAGTCTGACACCTCAGTCACTTCTCCCTGTTTAGGTGGAAGAAAGAATTAAGAGCTGGGTCTGGGTGTCATCTGCATATTGATGGCACTTCACTTCAGATCTCCTGGTGAATATTTTCAGTGGCTTTGTATATATGTTAAATAGCATGTGGAACAACCTGGAACCCTGTGGGACACTACAAGACAACTCCCATGGTGATGAATTGTAGCCTTCTATGACTACTTTCAATGCCTGGCATCTGCAGGGAGGGCTGAAATAAAACCCTGCCTAAAATCCTGGGGAGCCTCTGCCAGTCAGTGTAGACTATCCTGAGCTAGATGGACCAATAGTCTGACTCAGTATAAGGTAGCATCCTATGGAGTCCTTCAGAAAGCACAAAACAGTGTACAAGGTACCAGTATATGAACAGGCAAGGAGAAGTGAGGTCCTGCATTCTCAAAAAAGAGTTGTTGAAAGGGGGAAAGAAAATGAATCAGAGATATATGAAATGGAAATGGAGGATACCTAGAGGCTTCAGACCAAATCAATGAAAAGCTGGAAGGACTGGATGATCACAGAGTCATAGAACTGTAGACTTGGAAGGGACCACAAGGGTCATCTAATACAACTCCCTGTAATGCAGGGATCTTGCCCAATGTGGGGCTCAAACCAAAAATCCTGAGATTAAGAGGCTCATGTTCTGCCAACTGGACTACTTAAAAATTGGCATGGAATAGCTTAATTGAAGAAAACAGATGCTGAAATGGAAATGCCTTCCATACAAGGATTTGGAGGAGGAGAAGATAAAATCACAAATGATGAAATGGATAATTATCTGGATATTACATTGATGGAGTTGAGATAATAATAATAAAAAAGCTTTGGGAAAACTTCAGTTTTTCAGTTCTAGCAGAAAGAATTTATCTTGCATACGATTTGGAGCAAATTCAGAGAATGCTGCTACTAAATTTATGGGGAAAAAGATTGGAAAAAATGAAAATGGAAGGTCCTAGAAGAGGAGATCAGGATATTATCATAAATACAACAGGAAATGGAAAAACAAGAATAAATGGAATTTGAACATACAAAACTGGGTGTGAACTAAAGGATGTACAATAATAATAAATATGGAATATTAGCCCAATATGTGACCACAGTGGAAAGATTTTTAAATGGACATGGATGGGAGAATTTATTTACTCAATATGGAGTAATGGTGGTGGGAATTAATGGAGATAAAGTTAAAAGAAAACATGTGATTGACATTTACCAATTGGACTTTGCTTCGGAAATAGAAATGAATGATTCTGAGACACCTTGACTTTAAAAAAAATACAGTGGTACCTCTGGTTAAGAACTTAATTCGTTCTGGAGGTCCGTTCTTAACCTGAAACTGTTCTTAACCTGAGGTAGTACTTTAGCTAATGGGGCCTCCCGCTGCTGCCGCACAATTTCTGTTCTCATCCTGAAGTAAAGTTCTTAACCCGAGGTACTACTTCCAGGTTAGCGGAATCTGTAACCTGAGGCACCACTATATTGTTTAACAGAAAGTGGAGAAGATGGATGTAAGCATGGACTGAATGTTTTAAACAATCCTTTTTCATGTACCTGGCAGATGGAAAATTGGAAATTATTTCTTTGTACCTTTCTCTAATGTTTCTTTTTCTTCTGTCTTTTTATCTCTTTTATTTTTCTTTCTTTCTTTTTCTTTGTCTCTCTTCTTTGTTTTCAATCTTTTCCCTTCTTCCTTTGGAGTCCTATGTCTGGTGCCTTTATTAAAGTCCAGAAATTGTATACTCATGGGGGTGGGAGGTGGTTGATGGAGGACCCTGGGTGAGAGACAGGAAAATGTTGGTCTCCCAGGTGAGAGGCTGGGAGAAGAAAGGAAAGAGCCCAGGTGAGAGCTGGGAGGAGCTAGCTACTATCTTCTGTGGGGATAAGAATTACTTTTAGAGAAGACTCCGTATTTTTTTATCCTTATTTGTACTTTTTTAGTTACTATTTTATTGTATTATGAAAAAGTTAAATAAAAATCTCATACAAAAAAAAAAGACTTGGGGAAAAATAAAAATAGGTTACTCTTACTTGAATTCTGCTTTTTTAAATGATGTTATTCTTGCTTTCAGATTGAGACTGTTGCTTCAGAGAAGTAGCTATATTATTTCTCCAGTTCTTACCCCTTTGCACAGCTAATAGGCTCTTTACACTTTTATTCTCATTTGCAAGTCAACTCACTAGTTCCTAGAGGACTTCCCTTGACGTATGCCATGTAGACCAGAGTCTCTCAGTTCTGCTTTAGCCAGACCGGGCTCCAGCTGCCCTCTGACCTGGCCAGTGAAGGCTGTTCCTTGTTTCGGTCAGAAGTGAGCTATTATTTATCTCTTCACACAGTTAAAACTTCCCCTCCCAGCAATGTATATAACTAAATTTAAATTTTAAAAATTATTTTTTCTCCCAGAATGTAACCATTTCTTCATAGCAGCTGGCACAAGCCAGACAAGGTGGTCTCTCCCATTGGAGAAGAATTTGAGCAAGTGATCTTGTGTCTTCCAGAGGGAGGGACCACCCCCAGGTTAAGGAAAGCCTTGGTAGCACCTCAGAGAACAAAAATGCACAGGTAAAAAAAGTCCATTTCCCATAACTTCTATTCATGTGTAGCTATGATAATATTTTCAGCTTTATATACAGTTATACCTCTGGTTGCGAACGTGATCCGTGCGGGAGGCATGTTCGCAACCCGCAGCGTTCGCAGCCTGAAGTGCTGTGTCTGCTCACGCGTGTGATGCGATTTGGTGCATCTGCGCATGTGCGTGATGTGATTTTGTGCTTCTGTGCATGCGCACAGAAAGTAAAGAAAGTAAAGAAAGCACCAAAACCCGCAAGTAACCCATTCCGGTACTTCCGGGTTCAACATGGTCCGCGACCCGAAAATGCGCAACCTGCAGCATTTGTAACCCAAGGTATGCCTGTATAGGGAAGCAACTTAAAACATTAGTTGCTGGTGCTCTTGGGGGGAAAGAACCAATGTAAAACGCCAGAAAGCTTATTTGGAAAAAGAATCAAAATGACTATATGCTAGTAATAGTGTAACAGTATACCAGTATGGTAAAATGTTATTCTTCGCTGGGTGCGGAAGGATCCTATGCGTGTTTGTTCAGAAACAAGTCTTGCTGTATTTAGTGGGGCTTACTTCCTAGTACGTATGTTTAGGATTTCAACCTGAGTTACTCTTCTCTTCTTCCTCTTTCATCCATTAAATGTAGGAGAGTATATTATTGAGATAATGTTACTTATTATGAAAAGCAATTGAGTGATAACATAGCAAATTAACAAGCATGTATCTTTTTAATGCATTACAAGGACCCAAAGGTGAAGCTGGACGCGTCATTTCTCTGCCTGGTTCTCCAGGAGCAGATGGTATTCCTGGCCCCCCTGGAATTCAGGGCATCCAAGGTAGTTTATCTCATATTAATGTGGAGAATTGTTCTGTAGCTCTCCCATTCCACCCAAATTCTCTTGTTTGTGTTAGAACCAGTGCTTTTTTTCTGAAAATGTGTTTAGGGGTACTCTCATTTTGACTCAAGAAAATCACAATTTTATAGTTCAGATTGGGGGAAAATAAATACAGTAAATGGACAAAAGTGCAAAGATTCACAAAATGTTCAGGGGTATGCGTACCCCTGCGTACCCCCTCCCCAAAAAAGCACTGGTTAGAACTAAACATGAGTCATTTTGTTTTTAACTGCACAGGTGACAAAGGAGATCCAGGGATCCCAGGAAGGCCTGGCCTGCCTGGTGAAAAAGGCCAGACAGGTCCACCAGGAATAGGGTTTCCTGGCTCGCCAGGGCTCCCAGGTATGTTGTGCTTTATTTTGTGGTTGTAAGAGAAGGCGTAATCTGATAGGCAGCCTATAAATAATAAAATAAAAATTAAATACTGTAATACGTTATTTGTAGTAAAACATCGTTGATCGTTTAACAACTGGAGAGCACCAAGTGTTCTACCTCTGCTTCTTGAGAGTGGTGTAGATCTAGGAAATCCTGCTATGTAGGGAAAGGTATAAGACTAAAACTGTGATTCCGGAACAAATAACAGAATAAATGATGTGAGGAGGGAACTGTAGCCGAAAAAGAGGTGGTAAAGGAACACTTAGGTAGTTTAAAAGAAATCAAGTCTCCGTGGCCTGATGAACTGCATCTAAAGGTACTAAAAGAACTTGCAGATTTAATCTCAGGGCCTCTGTCTATAATCTTTGAGAATTCTTGGAGAACAAGGTGAGGCCTCTGCAGATCAGTGGTGGGCAAATGATGTCCCCATATTCAAAAAGAGGAAAACAGAAAACCCAAGTGATTACCGACTGGCGACCTTATTGATACCAGGAAAGGTCCTAGAAAAGGATTACTGTGATTACAAAGACCCAGCATGGGTTTCTCAAAAACAAGTCATGCCAGATGAATCTCATTCCCCTGCCCCCCTCTTTTTATGAATGATGATCAAGAGTCTGGAAACCAAGCCTTATGAGGAGCTTGAGGGAGTTTAGCCTGGAATAGAGGAGACTGAGAGGAAATATGATAGCCATATTCAAACATCTGTAGGACTGTCACATGCAAGAAGGAGCAAGCTTATTTTCTCCTGCTCCAGGACACAAACCAATGGATTCAAGTCATAAGAAATGAGATCCCAACTAAACATTAGGAAGAACTTTCTGATGGTAAGAGCTGTCAGACAGTGTAACAGACTCCCTCAGAAGGTGGTGGATTTGCAAGAGTGGATGGCTCCTCCAACTGGAGGCTTTAGGCAGGGTTCCCTGAAAGTATTGCCGCCTCTTCCAGGGGGAAGAGTCATCCTGCTCTCCAGATCTTCCCTGCCTCTGATTGTATAGGTTGGGTCCCCTATTCTCTGCAGAACCTAATACTTTTTCACTTTTTAGAGTGGATTCTGGTTGTTTTGTTTGCTTCAAATCCTCTGCCTGTAGTTGTTGTCTCTGTTGTCCTGTGTAATAATAATAAGTAGAGGAGGTAAAAGCAGAATCATAGAATCATAGAATCATAGAGTTGGAAGAGACCACAAGGGCCATCGAGTCCAACCCCCTGCCAAGCAGGAAACACCATCAGAGCACTCCTGACATATGGTTTGTCAAGCCTCTGCTTAAAGACCTCCAAAGAAGGAGACTCCACCACACTCCTTGGCAGCAAATTCCACTGTCGAACAGCTCTTACTGTCAGGAAGTTCTTCCTAATGTTTAGGTGGAATCTTCTTTCTTGTAGTTTGGATCCATTGCTCCATGTCCGCTTCTCTGGAGCAGCAGAAAACAACCCTTCTCCCTCCTCTATGTGGCATCCTTTTATATATTTGAACATGGCTATCATATCACCCCTTAACCTCCTCTTCTCCAGGCTAAACATGCCCAGCTCCCTTAGCCGTTCCTCATAAGGCATCGTTTCCAGGCCTTTGACCATTTTGGTTGCCCTCCTCTGGACACGTTCCAGTTTGTCAGTGTCCTTCTTGAACTGTGGTGCCCAGAACTGGACACAGTACTCCAGGTGAGGTCTGACCAGAGCAGAATACAGTGGCACTATTACTTCCCTTTTTAGCTGCCGCGTCACACTGTTGGCTCATGTCAAGTTTGTGGTCAACCAAGACTCCTAGATCCTTTTCACATGTACTGCTCTCAAGCCAGGTGTCACCCATCTTGTATTTGTGCCTCTCATTTTTTTTGCCCAAGTGCAATACTTTACATTTCTCCCTGTTAAAATTCATCTTGTTTGTTTTGGCCCAGTTCTCTAATCTGTCAAGGTCGTTTTGAAGTGTGATCCTGTCCTCTGGGGTGTTAGCCACCCCTCCCAGTTTGGTGTCATCTGCAAATTTGATCAGGATGCCCTTGAGTCCATCATCCAAGTCGTTGATAAAGATGTTGAATAAGACCGGGCCCAAGACAGAGCCCTGTGGCACCCCACTAGTCACTCTTCTCCAGGATGAAGAGGCACCATTGATGAGCACCCTTTGGGTTCGGAGGAGATCCCTTCCCTGTTTCCCATTGTTGAAAAGAAAAGAGAAAAGTTTCTTACTGTTTGTCCCTGTTTTTTCTCCTTTTTCATATTTACATCTTATATTTGGCCCCTTTTTGCCAGCACGAGGATTTTTTAAGCTGCATTGCAGCTGGGACTGACAGGATTGTGTTGCAGCAAAGCTTGCTGCTCAGTCTCCCTGTCAGAAGTGTTTGTTTCACTGATTGTTTCCCCCTTTGTATGAAAGCCAACAGTCTTTGTTGAACAGGAGAAAGAAGTGGCTCAGGTCACAGTCTCTGCATAGGATTGAAGGAAAGAGATCCGTCTTGCCAGCAAAGCTCATTTCTTCTCCTAGTCAGTTCAGTGATCTTAGCTAACGTGTCTACCACTGTTGCAGACACCCAGTGAAGCAACAGGCTTACTGAGGGAGAGTGATGCAATGGTTGTTGTTCCTTTGACAGGAAAGGCCATTTTCCACGTTTTTTAGTGGGAGAGACATCAGTGATAAGCTATATAAAGATATATAAGGAAGGCACCTTTGTGGAAGAGCATTCCACAAACGGGGAGCCACTGCAGAAAAGGCCCGTTCTTGTGTTGCCACACTCTGGCCCTCGCGTGGCGGAGGCACACAAAAAGAGGCTTCAGATGATGAACACTGAGTCCAGATCAATTTGAGCCATTTCAGGCTTTATAGGTCAAAACCAGCACTTTGATTGGGCCCAGAAGCTAATTGGCAGCCAGTACAGTTGGGCCAGGATTGGTATAAAATGCTCAAACTGTCTTGCCATGGTGAGCAACCTGGCCGCCGAGTTCTGCTCCAGCTGAAGTTTCTGAACTATCGTTAGTGGCAGCCCCACATATAACACATTGCAGTAATGCAGCCTAAAGGTTATCAAAGCCTAGACAACAGAAGTTAGGATATCCCTGTTCAGATAGGGGTGCAGCTGGGCCACCAGCCGAACATGCCAACGCCACCTGAGCCTCAAGTGACAGCAAAGGATCCAGGAGGACCTCCAAGCTTCAGAGGGAGCGTAACCCCCTCAAGAGCAGGCCACCTTCCAGCAATCTGGTCTGGGGAAGCACCCACCAACAGTACCTCTGTCTTATCTGGATTGAACTTCACTTTGTTGGCTGTCATCCAGTCCATTACCGAGGCAAGACATCAGTCCATTATTGTGATGTATGAATGTAGCCAAAGAGTGTGGGTTAGCCTTGGTCGCACCCTCCACTAGTATGCAGCCGTGGCAGATTGCTCTTCTAGGCGGCGGGGGGGGGGGGGGAGGTTCCCCATCCCTGTCTTTAAAAAGGAGCATGTTGATGTAGAAGCAGTAGGTACTCCGCCCAAACCAAGCACCCTCTCTATTTTATTATTTATTTAATAGAATTTATACACTGCTTGATTATAAAAAAACAACTTGAAGTGGTTTACAAAAGATAAAACAGTAAAAGCAATAAATATTTACAACCCTACTTTAAAAAATACAAGTTAAAATACTAAAACAGATTAAAATTACTGCTTTCAAATCCAGTCATTCCCTGTATTTTTAAAAATTGGGTTTCTAACATAACTGTGTATTGAGCCGTATTATCATGTCTTTGATTTTGTAGGTTTTCCTGGTCAGTCAGGCCCACCAGGTGTAACTGGAGAAAAGGGAGAACCCGGTTCTCCAGGGTTACCAGGTGCACAAGGGTCACACGGACAAAAGGTATTTATTAAGAGCTTCATCTAACTTCTACCAATTATAGCTGCAGGTACTAGCAGTCATGGAGGTTCAGACGTTGGCCATCCTCTGTAGAGACTCCAGGAAGGCATTGCTAATGCATGGCTTGACATTCTCCCCTGGATTATTCAGGCATACTTTGTGTTTCTCCAGACAGTGGGGGTGTCATCTGACACCAGCTCTATCTCATTCGGGCAGAGTTGGAGCTCTTCCATTTCATGCACAATTGTATTTTTCCTTTTTCTTTTTTGGCAGGGACTTTGCGGCTAGAGGGCAGGAAGGAAGCTGTTTTTTTATTTGATTTCTTATCCACTCTTCACCATGAGGTCCAAGGGCGGGTTAAAACAATTTTTTAAAATACTATATTAAAATCAATTATGACAACTTTAAGTCAAGATAGCAGGGCGAGTTCACACACACATATAGTGCCAAAGGTGAGAGGACATCACCACATGTCAAAAGCTACATAAGGAAGGTGCCAGACACACGTCTCTAGGGAGGAAGTTCCACAGCTTAGGGACTCCCACTAATAATGCCATCTCCTGGGCCACCACCCCTGAACTTCCTCTAGTGTGGAACTACCAAGAGAGCACCTTCTTCTCAATTTTTTCTGTTTAATTTCTGAACCTTTCTTGCTATCTCCATTAGCCTCTTCTGCTAACATGATGCATCTTCTCCCATCCTATGTGAAATGTTTATTCCTTCCAAATCAATTCTTCATCCCCCTCACAAAACTGTATGAGAACTGGCACCTTGGTTCTGTGATATTACAAAGTTCATTATTATTCTATAACATCACAGTAGATTAACCAGTGATGTGGGAATGGCATAAAGTTTTTACTTTTTAGCTTATTAGACATATTTATCATTAGCATTTGATTTTTTTATTAATACACAAAAAAAGAAAACACCAGTTACACCATTACCAAATGAAAAACAAGTAGAAATCATAATAAAAGAACTAAAAAACACAAAACGTTAAAGTGAAAAATAATCTTTTAACTATAAGCCGGACCTCCCATCTACTTCTTAATTCAATTACACATAACTTGCTGCCAATACAAACTCATCATATTTTAGCTAATTCTTAATTTGTCTTAGGTCTCACATTGTTCTTAAGGGTACTGCTGAAATTAGTCAAGTGCAACGGAATACAAGCTACTGTAAACATTTTTCAAATATATTTTAAAGACTTCCCATTTTGATACAAATGTCTGTTTTGGTTTATTCTTTATTTTTTCAGATAAGCTGTCTAGTTCCACATATTCAGTCAGTTTTTGCATCCATTCTTGCGTAGATGGAAGTTTATCAGATTTCCAATTTGCAGCAATTAGAACTCTTGCTGCAACCATGGCATATAAAAATATATCCTTTTTTTTTTAAAAGGAGTGTCCAAACCTGTAATTCCCAGAAGATAAGCTTCTGGTTTTCTATCGAAGGAGATGTTTAACATTCTTTGCAATTCTAAGTGGATGTCTTCCCAAAACGCCTTAATTTTCTTTGCATTGCCACCACATGTGGTAAAAAGTGCCTGGTTTTTCTCCACATCTCCAGCAGTCGCTTAGGACACTCTTACACATCTTAGAAAGTTTCCAGGGCATTAAATATCATTGATATTGCATTTTTTAAAAAAATATCTCTTAGGGTATAACAAGCTGTGAACTTCCAATTATTTTTCCAAAAATTTCCCGTTGGGACATAGTTATTGCATACCCGAAGTCTTGCGACCACTTGACCATGGCCGCTGTACATTTTAGAGAGGGCTTTGCTTTTGGAATTTACTAGCTCAGATTCAAATCTTGAAATTTCTGTTGCAAAACCCTTTTGTTTATCAGATTTAAATTTCTCAAATATTTGATGGTATTGTAACCAATCAAAAATATACTCTCTTAGTTCCTCAAAGCTTTTTAGTTTTATTTGGTTGTCTTCTTTCTTTAAGAGTATTTTATATGTAGGCCAGATTTCTCCTTTTCACTGAAGAGGCTTCTGTTAGAAGTCCATGGGACTTTGTGTTCTAACAAATTTCCTGATCATATGTATTTCTATGTATTTTGGCTGTCCCATAAATTAGGTATGCGTGCCATCCCCATCGATTATCAAAACCCTCCAAGTCTAGGAGGTCCGGGTCTTGCAAAATACACCACTCCTTTAACCAAGTGGCAGGTGGCGCGAGTGGCGCTGTGGGTAAAACCTCAGCGCCTAGGACTTGCCGATCGCATGGTCTGCAGTTCGAATCCCCGCAGCGGGGTGAGCTCCTGTCGTTCGGTCCCAGCTCCTGCCCACCTAGCAGTTCGAAAGCACCCTTAAGTGCAAGTAGATAAATAGGTAGCGCTTTATAACGGGAAGGTAAACGCCGTTTCCGTGTGCTGCTCTGGTGCCGGTTCGCCAGAGCAGCTTCGTCACGCTGGCCACGTGACCCGGAAGTGTCTGCGGACAGCGCTGGCATCCGGCCTCTAGAGTGAGATGAGCGCACAACCCTAGAGTCTGTCAAGACTGGCCTGTACGGGCAGGGGTACCTTTACCTTTACCTTAACCAAGTGAAGCAGGCTGCCTCATAGTATAATTTCAGATCGGTTAGGGAAAAACCTCCTCTGTCCTTTATATCAATTAAAATTAGGTGTTTGATTCTGGGTCTTCTCCCTTCCCATAAAAACTTGGAGATCTCATTTTGTCATGTCTTGAGGCAGCCTGCTTCACCCAGTATTAGGATCGTTTGAAATAAAAATATTAATTTGGTGAGGACATTCATCTTTATAGTGGAAATCCCCAGAAATGAAAGCTTCAGCCTACTCCAGGTTTCAAGGTGTGGATTTTTTTTGTGGTTTTTTTTTTAATGTTCAACCAAGTTTTTGTATAGTTATCCTGGAATAGGTTTATATTTTGGGGGATGATCCAAATGCCCAAGTACTTTGCTTTTTGGCATATTAGCATTTGAATTAAATGTTGCTGTAAGATCCCCTAAATAATATTTATTGATTTATATTCGTATGCTGCTAATTCATAAAGAATATATATACACACACACACACACACACACACACACACACACACACCGAGGTATGTTGCACGTTGACTTTAGGCATATACATGCATTTAATTTGCAGTTTCAACTTTACATGCGTATGACTGGCTGGCACAAATGAAACACATGGAAAGCTTAAAAGCTTTTACACCAGGTTGTCCTGGTGTCAAAAGAGCTTTTAAGCTCTCCACCTTGCTTACTGACTCTGGGAGACTCTTCTGAGATGTCAGATGGCCCCTTGCTTGGGGTGGGGTAAGAACCGTTGGATGTTCCATTTGGGGGTGACAATATACCATTTTGGCTTTACATGCTATGCCTGGAACATGACCCCTGTGCAAGTTGTGAGTCGACAATAAAACAACATAAAAACAATACAAAATAGTAATTCAAAACAAGAAAGTTTTAAAAAGCTGCATAAGCTTGTCAGCATAAAAAGGTTTTAAAGAGACACCTGAAAGTCAGTAACAAGGATGCCTGCTGAATCTTTGATGGAAGAGTTTTCCACTGCATAGAAATGGCTAGACTAGATGCTCAGCTTCTAGCTGAATGCAGTCAAGCCTCTGTAAAGGGGGGACAAGTAGCAGTGCTCCACTGGATTATCTCAGTAATCGAGCCAAGATATAACTCTTGTCAGGCCATAAGGTATCGTGCACCCAAGTCATTTGGGACTTTACACAAGAAACATGGACCTGGCTCAGTAAAATATAGCCAGACGGTGTAAATGTTTAGCAGAGGTCACTGCTTAATTGTAAAAAGAGAGAGAAAACCCTCAAAGTGGTTTACAAAAATATGTTGATGGAATTTAGCCCGATCATGCAGCCTCACAGCTGCATTCTGCACTAGGTGGAGCTTCCAGAGCAGGCCCAAGGGCAGCCCCACATAAAGCACATTGCAGTAATCCATTGTCATGGATAGCCATGCCTGGACTGCAGCGGCTAGGTTATCCCAATTCAGATTCATCTATAGGTGGCATACAAAATGGGGCTGGCAAATGTAGTCCTAGGTCACTTGGGCCTCTAATGACAAAGATGGACCTCCCCACAAGTTGTGTCCCTGTTCTTTAAGAAGTGCAATCCCATCTGGAATGGGCAACTAGTCCAACTATTCCAGACCCAGGAATCACCTGCCCACAGAGCTTCCATCTTCTCAGGATTCAGACTCAGTTTGTTGTCTCTCATCCACCATTGTAAAATAGCAGTAGAGACTAAATAGTGCCCTGCATAACCCCACAGAACAAGTGCCATGGAGCCAAAGAACACTCTCCTCTTGCTACTCACTGGACTCAACCATGCAAGGAGGAACTGTGCCTCCAGTGCCCTTCCTACACACCACTTGATCCAGGACACCATGGTCTATGGTATTAAAGACAGGTTGTGTAAGAATCCTCTCCGGATTGCAGTGTTGTCCTTATTTGTTGATGGGATGCTTGCTTTCATTTTATTAATGTCTGATTATTCTAATACGTTAAGGGTGAACCTGGATTAGGTCTCCCAGGCCCTAAAGGTTTTCCTGGTCCACAAGGACGAGATGGCCTTCCTGGATCAAAAGGTGATCGAGGCTTACCTGGCATACCAGGAGAAAAAGGATTTCCAGGTGTGACTGGCCAGCCAGGATCCCATGGTAAGCTTTTTGCCATTACTAGCTAAATTGTTATGATGCAGGGTTTTCCCCCTGCGTCAATAATTCACATTAGGTGACATTTATGGCCAAACATAACCTGGGTGGCCTTATACCTCATGTATTTCCCACATTACTCTCAATCTCTCCTTGTTATTTCTCCTTTCTTCACTTCAGGGAAGTCTTTTCTCCCATTTGATTTTCAAAATACATGAATGTTAGAAGGATGTTGGAATGATGCTATGTGGTTTTAGCAGAAATGTTATAAAGGATTAGGAAAAAACTGACTGTTAATTGGTGAAAGGAGGGAAAGTAAAGTTACATTATATTAAGATATATTACAGGACAAAAATTTGAAAAGATGGAAAGGATTTGCTGAAACAGATAATCGAACTAGAATACAAAAAAGGGAGGTGTGAGGAGGTCAAGGAAATAAGCAAATGAAAGATAAGTTATGGGAAGATTCGCTGTATTTTTTTTTTTTTTTGCTTTTTTAAATGGATTTTATTTTTCTGTTTTTTCTTTCTTTTTCTCATCCTTGTTTCTTCCTTATTGTGATGTGTTGTATTGTTTTTGTTTAAAATTGTGTTTTTTACTTTTTCTTTCTGTAACCTTTAAAACTTTAATAAATATTATTTTTTTAAAAAAATGATTTTCAAAATACAACAATGGAAGCACCATGTTGGCCCTATACAATAGATTTACTCAGTTGTAGGTTCCATTAAATTAAAAGGGACTCCCAAATAAATGTTTGTAAGGTTTTAGTGTTAGTGACATTGAGGGTATATGGAGTATTGTAAATCACTTGGGATACCTCATGGGAAGCATTTCATAAATGAAATAAATAATTCACTCATTCATTCTACAAAGAGTTGTTGTTGACATTCGTCTATCTCAAGATACAATGGAGTGCATCTCTGGGGTGAAGTCAAACTGCTGGAAAAGCACCTACTGTGGCTGCAGAGACCGGTAGCTCCTGCATTGTTTTTGCTGTGTTTGCAGTACGAAAGTAACCTCCATGGGGTGCAAGCCTGGTCAGTGTATATGGAGGACCTGAGTGTATGGAGATCTTGGTCTCACTGCTGTGGTCCAAAGGAAAGCAGAGCAAGGTGTTTGGTACCAGCTTGGCTGCAGAAGTTGCCAGGAGGAGGGGTGCAAGGTGCCATCCAACCACCTTAGGGGCTCTACTCCAGATTTGTGTAGGGCTTACTCCTTAACCGTTTCTTCTCCTGAAAAGCAGTGGGTAAAGAGTCAAAGGCAAATAATCTTTCTAATTAGTAATAAGTAGTATACTAATTAGTAATAATTAGTATCTAAAAAAGTGTGCAAGCACACGAAAACTCATACCAATAACAAACTTAGTTGTTCTCTAAGGTGCTATTGGAAGGAATTTTTTTATTTTGTTTCGACTACAGCAGACCAACACGGCTACCTACCTGTAACTAGTAATACCCAAGTTAACTTGCTACCACTGTTTGATTTTCCACTTAGGTGACCCTGGTCCTTCTGGAATACCAGGTCTACGGGGCTCCCCCGGTTTACCAGGAATAGGCCCTCCTGGCCCTCCTGGGGTTCCAGGACAATCTGGTCCTCCGGGACCAATAGGTAAATTGTTCCTTTTGTATTTGTTTCCTTTCCATTTATGTTTGTAAGATGTACAGTGTAACATACATTTAAACAAAATACATTCATTTGGATGTGCACTGTGCAATTCTCTTTTTAAGGAACTATGTGTATATTTATGTTTCTGAGTTTTGTCAGCAATCAGAATAAAACTGCAGGATGATTGATTTTAGAATGTTTATGTACTCCTCCTATGAGGGTAAGTCGCATTGAACAATGTGCAGCTTATGTCTGAGTAGACATGCATGGAGTTATAGTATTGCAGTAGTCCTTAGCCCTCCAGAATTGACCTCCACAGTCACTTACGGACTCACTGTTCATGGAAAACTATCTTACTTGGCCAGAAATGATCGCCGAAGAAATTCAGTGGAAACTGTGTACAGGGTTGCAGTCTTAGTATTCTTCTAAAACAATACATTCAAATTTGACAGAAGATTTCATTTAGGAAAAGTCAAATTTTGTTTCATTATTATTTCTTGAATAATGAAAGCTTGTACAATTTTTTTTGCAATAATTGTTGCATTATAAGGTTCTTAACTTTCATCAGTAACCTGACATGAATAGTAGCAGAACAAAAATGAATAGGGTAGAAGGATTAATCCAAATGCAAGGATTCCCCCATCCACATTTTTGAACCGTGTGTCATTTGTTCTTACTTGTGTTGGACATTTTATTATCAAGAGCCACTTTGTATCATTTTCTCTTTATTACTGCAGGACCTCCAGGAAGCAAAGGGGAAAGAGGCTACCCGGGTGTTCCTGGGCTAGACATGCCAGGGTCCAAAGGAGATAAAGGTAGCCAAGGATCTCCGGGGCTGCCAGGATTACAAGGGCTGCCAGGCCTGCCTGGCCCACAAGGACAAGAAGGGCGCCCTGGTGCCCCAGGTACACATTCTTCCTTCCTTCCAGTGACTATTTATTGTCTGTCATATTATCCTCTCTTTTACAGAGTGAAACATGTGGTTCTATAAGGAGTATCATGAGAAAGAAGGAAATGGAACTCTGTACTTTTTCTCCTTTGTTTAGAGCACTTTCATTTCAAAAATACAAAGGGATACAAAGTACTGAGTATCTTGATTATGCTTGAAAAAGAAATGCATGCATGCCTGACAAAAACAAAATCCATGAAAAACAAAGAGCAATTAGTATGTTGTCAAAGGGTTTCAGAGTGAAGTGCCCTTGAAATTTTAAGCTGTTTTCAAGAGATGTACATTCACAGTAGTCCATTTTACACTGGCTACTTCCCTGACCCTGCTTAGGTAATTCATAAATACGAGTGGGGAAAACCTTGCATTTATGCCTATTCTTTGTAGCTACTTTCTACATTTCTGATCTAAAGCAGGCATCCTAGAACCTGAATGTCATGTAAGAAGTGGCAAATTCAGTAAAAACTTCACATCCCAATGGAACTATAAGCACACTCAGCATCCCATACAAATGAAAAATTATACAAAGTTCAAACAAATCATAGTTTCAATTATATTGGTTCATTCTGTGGGTTGAATAGTTTATATCCTGCCATTCAATGCTCCAGTCATTTAAAACAATAAGAAAGCATATGGTTTTAATCTAGATAAAGAAAAAAAAACTATTCAAAATAGAATTTAACCCAATAAATACCGTATTATTCGCCCTATAGGACGCATTTTTTCCCCTTCAAAAATGAGGGGGAAATGTGTGTGCGTCCTATGGGGCGAATGCAGGCTTTCGCTGAAGCCTGGAGAGTGAGAGGCGTCGGTGCGCACCGACCCCTCTCGCTCTCCAGACTTCAGGAAGCTATCTGCAAACCTTGCGAGCCCGGCAGGAGTTCCTGCAGGCTTGCAAGGCTTGTGGGCGGCAGCCTGCAGCCTGAAGCATGGGGCGCCCTCCGGAGGACGCCCCGTGCTTCGCGCAGGTGTCTGCAAGCGTTGCGCGCCCGGGGGGAGTTCCCCCCGGGCACGCAAGGCTTGCTAGCAACAGCCTGTTCTGGGGGCTGGGGTCGGGGGAAGTTCGGGCTTCCCCCGCCCCCAGCTCCCAGCCCCGCAAGCAAGCTCCGGGAGCGATGGCGAGGTTGCACAACCTCGCCATCGCTCCCGGACCCGTTCTGGGGGCTGGAGACGGGGGAAGCTCGGGCTTCCCCAGCCCCACAAGCAAGCTCCGGGAGCGATGGCGAGGTTGCACAACCTCGCTATCGCTCCCGGACTCATTCTGGGGCCTGGGGTCGGGGGAAGCTTGGGCTTCCCCAGCCCTGCAAGCTCCGGGAGCGATGGCGAAGCTGCATGCAACTTCGCCATCACTCTCGGACCCCCAGCTCCAAGGCTAAAAACGAAGCCAGGACAGCGAGCGGGATCCATCCCGCTCGCTGTCTTGGCTTCTTTGCTCTTTGGGGCTCGGGGGGGAAAATAATTTTCCCCCCCCTTTATTTCCCCCCCCCCAAAAAATAAGTGCGTCTTATGGGCCGGTGCATCTTATAGGGCAAAAAATATGGTATGCAGCTGTCAGAGCTACCCTAGGTCCCAGCTCACAAAGGACCAACGCTGCTTCGTTGTTAAGTATAAAAGTCTTTATTGAAGTTCAGTTTCACTTCCAGAGCCGCAGCGCGCAGCTCTACGTCTCAACTGTCAGACCGCTGATGCTCCGTCTGAGTCTCCTCCCCCCTGACACCAATTTAAGATTCTAGCCTTGCTCCACCTTCTCCGCTGCTCCTTCCTCCTCTGGGTCCGCCTGCCCGCCGGGGTTCCGCCCTTTCTAGCCTCTTCTCCCGCTGATTCCCCTGAGCCTTCTCCCTCCCTCCGGCGGGCTTTAGGAGCTGGTTCCCCATCCGGGTCTCCTGCTGTTCCGCGCGCCTGCACATTTGAACTTGGCGCGCGCGCCCAGCCAGCAGCTTTCCTCCTGACCGTTTCACTGCTGCTGTCACTGCTTCCCCCTTCGGGGGGGCTAGCTGCAACTGACCTCCCTTCCGTTCCCCCACTCTCCAATGGAGGCGTGGTCAGCCCTGACTCCCTCTCTGGAGGAGACACTGGCCCTGACACATGTGACTCTTCCCCCCCACTACGCTCTGGTGGGGAAACTGGTCCCGATCCTCCACTGCTGCTTTGGGGTTCCCCTCTGGCTCCTTGTTTCTGGTGCGTCCCCCCTGGGACCCCCCTTGCCCTGACCATCGGCGCCCCCTTCTGGGAATCTTCTGATTCGCTGGAGAAGCTCATGGAATCTCTCGGGCCACTGTCATACTCCCCTACGCTGCCCTCGGATTCTTCCCCTTCGCTCTCCAATTCCTCTCTCCCCAGTGCTCCTGCTCCTGATTCCCTGACATCCATCCCCCCCTCGAAGCCCCCCCTTCCCCCCTCTCCCTCTTCGGGTGTGGGTTCCGGGTGCTCCAGTCCTGTGGGTGTGAGTGCGGGATACCATTCTTCCCCCCTGGTGTGTAGCCGGTCCACTGGATCCGGCCCAACCGCAACGGGCTCGTCGACGTCGATTTCCTCTGCTTCCATCTCTCTGCTGATGTGCTCGAATCCAGGATCCTCCCCCAACACGTCCATGTCCTCCCCTCCCCCGGGTACCTCTGGTGAGACTGCTTGCAAAGGTCCCTGCAGCAGCTCCCTGCGCCACCCCACCTCCGGTTGAGTGTCCCACCAATAGGAGCGGTCTGTGGCAAACCCCGAGAGAGACCCCTCCGAGGAGCTAGTGTCCGGCGTCGTCTCTTCAGCTGATGAAAAACCCTGGAACGTACTGGCTGACAGTGTGGGTGTGAAGAGCCAGTCGTCGAAATACTCTGCCGGCATAGGTCTGTGTGGGAAGAGTGCATGGAACTCGTCTTTAAGATAGTGCTCCTCCACGGCATAGCACGGTACCCACCTGTTGGCGCTGGCTGGGGTACCTTCCCTGGCGAGGAGGTATTCCACCCCCTCTTCCCCCCACCTCGAGTCCAAAATCTCCGTGACCTCATTGAGTGGCGTCGCCCTCCGTGATCCCTCCCTCTTCGGAGATTCATTAAGTGGGTCTGGCGCGTTCCCTGTCGCCTGAAACCTGTGGGGTTCCCTGTAGGGTGTGAGCACTGACCTATGAAAGACTGGGTGCATTCTGGAGCCCTCCGGGAGTGTCAACCGGAAGGCCACTGGATTGATTTGCGCCGCGACCTGGTAAGGTCCCAGCTGCTTGTGCTTGAGCTTCCTCTTAGCTAGCGTCCTGGCCGGCACTGCCTGGGCTGCTAACCAGACCCAGTCCCCCACCCGGATGTCCTCCCCGACTCTCCTGTGCTTGTCTGCCTGCATTTTGTAGGCGTGTTTCGCCAGTTCCAATTGCCTTCGGAGTTGCTCGTGGACCTCCTGTAACTCTGCTGCTAAGTGCTCTGCTCCCCTTGGCTCCCCCTCCCCCTTTGTCTCCAACCCCGGGAAGGTTCTGGGATGCCGCCCATTATTGGCGAAGAACGGTGTCACTCCTGTAGACCCGTGCTTCGTGTTGTTGTAGGCAAACTCGGCCAGCGGTAGGTAGTCCACCCAGGTCGAGGGTTGTTGATTGGCGTAGCATCGCAGGTACTGCTGCATGATGGCGTTGACCCTCTCCGCTTGTCCGTTGGTCTGCGGGTGTCGTGCCGACGCTAAGTTGATCTTGACGTTCAGGATGCCCAGCAGCTTCTGCCAGAAGCTCGAGACGAATTGGCGACCGCGGTCGGACAGGATGGACCGCGGCAAGCCGTGAGCTTTGAACACGTGGTCTATGAACAGCTTGGCGGTCTGTTCCACTGTGGCCACCTTCGCGCACGGAATAAAGTGCGCCATCTTGGTGAACATGTCTACGACCACGAGCACCGCTGTTTTGCCTCGCGAGCTGGGCAGATCTGTGACAAAGTCCAGGGCCACTTTCTCCCACGGTTCGAGCGGCGTCTGTAGGGGTTCTAGTAGACCCGCCGGCTTCCTGTGTACTGGCTTGGCCCTTTGGCAGGTGTCACACCTGGAGACGTAATCCGCGACTTCTCCCCTCACCTTGGGCCACCAAAAGTCTCTGGTTACTAATTCCGCCGTTTTGTCCTTGCCGAAGTGCCCAGCGCTGGGCGCGTCGTGTAGCTGCTGCAAGACTTTCGCGCGGAGGTCGTCTCCGGGCACGTAGAGAGCCCCTTTGCGGATGAGCAGTCCGTCTCGTATCTGGAACTCGTCGTCCTTCGCTGTGCCCTTTCGCACCTCCTCCATCTTGGATTGTGCGAACGAATCAGTCTGCAGCGCTCGACGCACCGCGTCCAGGTCCACGGCAGCTGAAGCGCACGCCCACGCTTTCGGTGCGAAAATGTGCTTGGACACCACCGGCGCCGCTTCCTCGAGATACTGCGGCTTCCTGGATAGTGCATCCGCCATGACGTTGTTGTCTCCCGGGATGTATTCTATCCGGAAATCGAAATCCGCAAAGAACTCCGCCCAGCGAATGTGTCTCTGGTTCAGGAACCGCGCCGTGCGCCAGTACTCCAGGTTCTTATGGTCCGTGCGGACTTGCACTGTGTGCCTGGCTCCAACGAGGAAGTGCCGCCACGCCTTGAAAGCTGCATGAATGGCCAGCAACTCCCTGTCCCAGATGGTGTAGTTCTGTTCCGCCTTGCTGAGTTTCCTGGAGTAGAATGCGCACGGCCTCCATTCCCCTTGCGGATCTTGCTGCAACAGGACGGCCCCCACCGCTCTGTCCGAGGCGTCCGTCTCAACCCTCATTGGTCTGCTGGGGTTTACATGTAGCAGCTGTTCTTCGGACGCGAAGAGACGCTTGAGTCTCCGAAAGGACTGCTCCGCCTGGTCCGTCCAGGTGAACTTCTTCTTCTTGGAGCTGAGAGTGTCCGTGATGGCCGCCGTCTCCTTCGCGAACCCTTTGATGAACTTGCGATAAAAGTTGGTGAAGCCGACGAACTTCTGGACCTCCTTCCGATTGCGCGGGCTCTTCCAGTCCAACACCGCGCGGACCTTGGTGCTGTCCATGGCGAGTCCCTTGTCGGACAGCTTGTAGCCCAGGAAATCCACCTCCGTCATGTCGAACTGGCACTTCTCTAATTTGGCGTAAAGTCTGTGCTCCCGTAGCCTCTGCAGGACCTCCTTGACGTCCCTCTCGTGAGCCTCCTGCGATTCCGAGAAGACCAGGATGTCGTCCAGGAAGCAGACGCACTTCTTGTAGAGGAAACCCGCTAACACGTGATGCATGAAAGCTTGGAAGGTATGGGAGCCATTTTGCAGACCAAAAGGCATTACGCGATATTCATAGGTGCCTAAAGGTGTAAACATGGCTGTCTTCCACTCATCGCCCTCCCGCATGCGTATAAGGTTGTACGCCCCTCGTAGATCCAACTTGGTGAAGATCCGTCCCTTCCTCACCGTCGCGAGCAGGTCGTCGATCTTGGGCATGGGGAATGCTGCGGGCTTTGTTTTGGAATTTATGAGACTATAATCAACTATGAGCCTGCGTTGGGGCGTGTCCTTCTTCTTCACGAAAAACACGGGACTGCCCCCCACTGCTTTAGATTCTTGGATGAACCCCCGCTTCAAGTTGTGATCTATGAACTCCCTGAGTTCTTGCAGTTCGTCTTCAGACATGGAATACAGTTTCCCAGTCGGCAGCGTCGCTCCCGGCAGGAGGTCAATCTTGCAGTCGTAAGGCCTGTGGGGAGGCAGGTTATCCGCTTCCCTCTCGCAGAAGACCTCCAAAAACTCCTTGTACTTGTTGGGTACCGCTTGCACCATGCCTAGGTGTAACTGCGGTTCATCCTCTTGCCCCTCCTCCTCCTGGCGGGTCTGGATGCAGTGTTCTGCGCAGTAGGAGGAGCAGAAGGTCAATTGCCGCTGGTACCATGCTAATGCCGGGCTGTGCCTATCCAGCCAACTCATACCCAACACTATGGGCGTGTCTGACAGGTGGGTGACGTTGAAGCTGATGACTTCGCGGTGGTTTCCAATTTGCATCACCATCGGTGGTGTTTGCTGTACCACCTCTCCTCCCAGTAGCTTCCTGCCATCGACCGTGACGACGTTTAGGGGCATCGTGGCAGGCATGAGTGCTATGCGATGTTGCTTGATAAAGTCCACTCCTATAAAGTCTGCGTTGCTCCCAGAGTCAATGGTTATTGGTACTTGCAGGGTGTGCCCATTGGGCAACTGGAGCGATGCGGTGAGTTGCACCACTGGTTTGGGTGGGAGGGGGTCTGTGGGCTGTAAAATCTCTGGGGACTGCTTCACTGACTCGCCTGGTTGGGCCCCAGTCCTTCCCCTTCCAACCAGGCTTCTTCTTCCCCCTGCAAATGTTCTGGCTGCTGACCTGTTCCTTTTACTGTTGCTGAGGCTGCAGTGTGCTTCTGGAGCCTCTGGGGACACTCTTTGGCCATGTGCTGAGCACTGTCGCAGATGTAGCACTTCCTGGTCCCTCTAGGAGCCTTCGCCTTGACTGCTCCCGGTGTTTGGGCTCTGCTGGCAGTCTGAGCCCTGGCACCACCAATCTCCATCGGCTCTTCTCCCCTTCCCAAAGGAGGCATGGACAGCGCCCGCCCCGCCTCTCTGGGAAAGAAAGGGGTTGTCCTGGCTGGGGTGCTTGCCTTACGTCCTTCCTCCCTGCTCCAAGGGCGTCCTTCCAGGCGCACACCAATCGCCAACGCTCTTTGGGCAACTTCTTGGGTACCTTGTGGTCGTTCCCCTCTTGCCAGCTCATCTTTCACCTCTCCACTTAGCCCCTCCCAGAACAGGTCTCTGACAGCAATAGAGTCCTTCTCCCAGCCCAGCACGTTCAGAAAGGCAAAAAAGCGTGAGTGATATTGCCTCACCGTCGCTTTCCCTTGCTGTAGTCCATGCATTTCCCTCCGAGCAACATCTACATCTACCGTAGATTTAAAGCAAGCGTCCATAGCTTTGATAAATGCATCGGAATCTTTGAGGGCGGGGTCTTCTTCGCGCCACAAATTCCGCAGCCACGCTTTTGCTTCCCCATGCAAATGAGTGATTATGAAGCCCACTTTCTCTTCCTCATCTCTAAAGTCTTTCCGAAGCAAATTGAGCGCGTAAACCACGTCAGCTCTGAAGTTAGGGTATTACTGCAGGTTCCCATCGAAGTGGGCTACTAGGCTGCCCCCCCTCTTCCCGAGGCCAACTCCCTCCGGTTTGGGTCCTGGCAGCCCCTCTTTCCCCCAACGGTCCCACCTGGCCTGCAGATCCCGGCAGAGCGCTACTGCTTCTTCTTCTCTTTTCCTGGATGCTGCTACTTCTGCGTAAAGCGTCGTGACTGCTTCTTGCAGTTCTTTCACCTGGCTCTCTGTAGTCATCTTTGCCTATCTTCGTGAGCTCGCAAAACACCAAGTCTTGCCCCTCGCTGCACCAACTCACGCTGCGAGGTTTTTATGGGGACGGAGCATACTGTCAGAGCTACCCTAGGTCCCAGCTCACAAAGGACCAACGCTGCTTCGTTGTTAAGTATAAAAGTCTTTATTGAAGTTCAGTTTCACTTCCAGAGCCGCAGCGCGCAGCTCTACGTCTCAACTGTCAGACCGCTGATGCTCCGTCTGAGTCTCCTCCCCCCTGACACCAATTTAAGATTCTAGCCTTGCTCCACCTTCTCCGCTGCTCCTTCCTCCTCTGGGTCCGCCTGCCCGCCGGGGTTCCGCCCTTTCTAGCCTCTTCTCCCGCTGATTCCCCTGAGCCTTCTCCCTCCCTCCGGCGGGCTTTAGGAGCTGGTTCCCCATCCGGGTCTCCTGCTGTTCCGCGCGCCTGCACATTTGAACTTGGCGCGCGCGCCCAGCCAGCAGCTTTCCTCCTGACCGTTTCACTGCTGCTGTCACTGCTTCCCCCTTCGGGGGGGCTAGCTGCAACTGACCTCCCTTCCGTTCCCCCACTCTCCAATGGAGGCGTGGTCAGCCCTGACTCCCTCTCTGGAGGAGACACTGGCCCTGACACATGTGACTCTTCCCCCCCACTACGCTCTGGTGGGGAAACTGGTCCCGATCCTCCACTGCTGCTTTGGGGTTCCCCTCTGGCTCCTTGTTTCTGGTGCGTCCCCCCTGGGACCCCCCTTGCCCTGACCATCGGCGCCCCCTTCTGGGAATCTTCTGATTCGCTGGAGAAGCTCATGGAATCTCTCGGGCCACTGTCATACTCCCCTACGCTGCCCTCGGATTCTTCCCCTTCGCTCTCCAATTCCTCTCTCCCCAGTGCTCCTGCTCCTGATTCCCTGACAGCAGCAAACAATAAAACCCAGAAATAAGCTTATGTTTTCTTTTTTTAAAAAAACACCTTCATCCACCTTCAGAGGTGTGGAGAATGGCAGCCTGGGAGAGGGCTTTCTCTGTGGCAGCCCCTAAACAGTCCTCTCTGCAGAATTCTTGCTAGTATCTTCAGTATGCATTTTCTGGCATATGCTTAAGATGCACATTTCTGAAAGGTGTTTTTGTGGGACCCACCTCTTCTGTTATGCTTAACTTATATTGTGCTGTTTTTGCTTCAGGTTGTTTTTTTTTACTTGTTTTTGTAATTCTTTACAAACTGTTTTACTTGTTTTCAAATTGTACAATTGCTGTATTTTTCCATGTATAAGAAGCCCCCTTGTATAAGATGCCCCCTATTTTGGGGGACTCCAAATTAAGAAAACACCCCACAGCGCTACCCGTGTATAAGACAAGCCCCAATTTTAAACCTAATTTTTTGGTTAAAAAAACTTATAAACAGAAAAATATGGTATATTGCTGTAACCAAGCCTTACAGTGAAGGGTGGCTAACAAATCACATATGTGTGTTATTTATCTTTTTGTAACTACCAACACACTTATGAGAAAGAAACTATAAATGAAAAAGTAACTCATTACCCAAATTGTCTTAAGTATGTCTAGACCTACCTATGTGATGCTGACACAAATCCCACATTAGTACTAAGCAATAGAATGATAAAACAACATCCCCTCTTCTCTCAGCCATAAGATGTTCATGACATTAATAACCTGTGAAAAAGACTATGAATCGAAAGTGGAGACATTATATGTACAGTACTTTATCTTGTCTAGTTTATTTTTTATTTTTTTAAAGTATGTCAGTGTATGAGTTCATGCAATATTTACTGGGAATAGAACACATAGCTAAGATGATTGTCACATAGATGCATGGAACTGGTCTGAGCTCAGCAATAAAGCCTTCTGGGCAGAACTATTAGAGTGAAATTGCAATGTATTAGAAAAGTCACAGAAATGTAAACAGTTGTTCCAATTTGGGTTTAGGAATCAAAGGAGAAATGGGAGTTATGGGCACACCTGGAAGCCAGGGTCCTCCTGGTCCTTCAGGATCTTCTGGAGCTCCAGGTGAAAAAGGTAAGAGCAATTTGTAGCTTAACTGGCCAAGTGAAGTCAGGCCTTTGGTTTAATTCAGGAGTGAGGAAACTCTGGTCCACAGGCCTGGTTAGGTCCAGCTTGTGCCCCTTTGGCCAGGGAGGCCACTTTGTCACAGAATACCCTCCTGCTCCACAACTGACGTAATCTGTGATGTTAGGTGTGGGACAGGTAAGAGTCTTGGCTGCCAACAAGCAATCGGGATCTTTTAAGTATGCTCTGGATTGTTCCTTGGCAAAGGAGGCTGTAACAGCAAACTTGGTGGGATTGGCTGTGTTATGTACTGAAGTTCTCACCCTGGGCCAGCAGGGGAATACTGTAGATAGTTATGCAAATGAAGGATCGAAAGTGACGTTCAGTGATTGGATAGTTTGTATGCAAATGAAGGATCGAAAGTGACGTTCAGTGATTGGAAAGTTTTAGAAAGTTGTTACAGTAACAAGGTACTGGAGCTCTATATAAGCAGGCTGACTGAGCCCTTCAGTTTAGTTCAGTTCTGGCCTCAGACTAAAGAAGAACAGTTTGAAGAATCGCTGTGTCATCTGATATGTTCGCCCACAACTTAACACTCGCGACGAAGGTAGGATGGATGGACATCAGAGCACAGCCAGATGCAGCCACTCTCTGAACTGAGCTGAATCACTGAGCGAAATCACTGAACAGAACCAATTCAGAGCTGACTGTTCTGGCTAGAGCACAGTGTTCCATCCATCGCCCGCTACGCCGGCATTGGAATCATGGCTTCACTTGTGCCTCTACTGCCATTTGTGCCAGCCTCTGAATCATGGGACTCCTACCTCGCTCAGTTCGACTGCTACCTCCAAGCCAACGAGCTGACACAAGTATCACAGGAGCATAAGCAGGGCCTATTCCTTAGCCTCTGTGGGCCTGAGGTGTTCAAGACGGCCCGAGCATTTGTTGCGCCTGTAGCAATCCAGGAAACACGGTGGGACACAATCCAAGAGAAGCTCCGCAACCACTACGCACCAAAGCCGTCCAAGATTGCTGCCCACCATGCGTTCTACCACCGGAACCAGGCAGAGGGGGAGTCAATCAACAACTACACCACCGCCCTCCGACAGGCTGCATGCACTGCGAGTTCCGAGACTTAGATGATGCCCTGATGGATCAAATCGTCTGTGGGGTCCGGGACATCCGTCTGCAACGGCGTCTCCTCGCCAAGCCAGACCTCACGCTGCAGAAAGCCATTGAGGAGGCCGTAGCCTCGGAAGCTGCCGAACGCTCCGCCCAGGAGATCTGCAAGGCCAGCAGCCCGCGTCTTGCTAGGAAGCCAGTTCCAGTACATCACGAAGAGGCGAGCAGTGATGAGGCATCCTCCAGTGAAGACGATGATGTGCACCAGACAAAGCGGGAGTGCAGGAAGTTCCAAAAGAAGTCCAAGGGCCAACTGGAATGTGCCGGCTGTGGAGGCAACCATTCCCGTGCCAAGTGTCGATTCAGAGATGCCATCAGTCGGAAGTGTTCCAAAAGGGGCCACATCGCTAAGGTCTGCCGATCGGCTCCGTCTGACAACCCCCCTTCACCGACTCACAAGTCCAAGTCTTCATTCCAGTCCACCAAGGAAAGCTGTTTCGCTCTCACCAACTGCCGCTGCCCATCTGGAACCACGATTGGCCAAACCGACTCGCCTACGCGACGCAAGCTGAACGTCACTGTGCTCATTGAAGGAGCTCCATGTGACATGGAGATCGACACCAGGTCTGCTCTGTCCATCGTGTCTTGGAGCACCATCAAAAGACTGGTACCCAGAGTGTCCAAAAGGCAACTCGACTCTCACCGCATACACCTGAGAGACTACCAGGGAAACGACATTCCCGTGGTAGGCGTTGGCCGGTTCTGGATCGCCTTCAAGGATTTTTCGGGCCTGCTCCGACTGGTGGTGGTCGAAGGTCAGCGGCCAAGCCTCCTAGGGCTAGACTGGTTTGATGCCCTCGGCCTGGAAGTCACTGGCATCAACTGCATCTCTAACGCAGAGACTGAGGGTCTGGTCAAAGACTTTGCCGAGGTTTTTGACGGCACTTTGGGGCAATATACAGGTATGCCCATCTCCTTTAGCCTTGATCCACAAGTTGCCCCCATCAAGCTAAAGCCACGCCGGGTTCCTTTTGCTCTCAAGGCTAAGGTGGATGAACAACTGGACAAGCTGATCGCCCAAGGAGTTTTGGAGCCGGTTGACCACGCCAAGTGGGAAACCCCCATTGTCACGCCTGTCAAGCCGGACGGGTCGGCTACAAGTGCGCCGACTACAAGTGCACGATCAACATGGCACTTCAGCAGCACGCTTACCCGGTTCCTGTTGTTCAACACCTGCTGCATTCCTTGGGTGAGGGTAAGGTCTTTGCTAAGCTGGTCCTTGCCCAAGCCTATCAACAACTGCCCGTCGATGATGCCACTGCTTAAGCCCAGACGATCATCACCCACCGAGGGGCATTCCATTGGTGCCGTTTGCAATTCCGGGCGAGTGTGGCTCCTGGCATCTTCCAAAGCCTTATGGAGCGTCTCCTGCAAGGGCTTCCGGGCGTGGTACCATATATTGATGACATCTTGGTGTCCGCAGACTCACAACAGCAGCTGTTTGAGCGCCTCCGCGCCGTGCTGACCAGGTTCCAGGAGGCCGGGCTCAAGGTAAAGAGGGAGAAGTGCCAGATCGCCGTTCCACAGGTGGAGTTCCTGGACTATCTTATCGATGCCTCCAGCCTTCACCCGACCACATCCAAGATCCGCTCTATCCAGCAGGCTACCATCCCAAAGAACAAGACAGAGTTGCAGGCGTTCCTAGGGCTGCTGAACTTTTATAACATGTTCCTGCCCCACAAGGCCACGGTGGCTGAGCCTCTTCACCGACTCCTCAGCACAAAGACACCTTGGTCCTGGGGTCATCGGGAGACGGCCGCCTTCAACGTGGTCAAGGCTCTCCTTTCATCGGATAGTGTGCTGGTACAATACAGTGAAGCCAGGCCACTAGTCCTTGCCTGCGACGCCTCACCTTTTGGCATCGGCGCTGTCCTTAGTCACCATTTTCCAGACGGAAGAGAAGCACCGCTCACCTACTTTTCCAGGACGCTATCTCTGACTGAACGGAATTACAGCCAGCTTGACAAGGAGGCACTGGCACTTGTGGCTGGAGTGAAGAGGTTCCATGAATACCTCTACGGCAGGACTTTCGACCTCATCACCGACCACAAGCCGCCCCTGGGCCTCCTCGCCGGTGATCGACCAACTCCACCAGTCCTCTCACGGCGATGGACTGTTTTCCTGGCTGCCTACCACTACCGGCTCGTCCATCGCCCGGGGAAATCGATGGGCCATGCCGACACCCTCAGCCGTTGCCCTCTTTCAGCGTTTGTGGAAGACGCGGCTCCTGCTTCATCGCTCCTCCTGATTGAGGATCTTCCGGCAGCGCCTGTATCGGCTGCCACTGTGGCCTCCGCATCTGCCCAGGATATCAGCCATGTGCTCAACTGGGTGTGGAGGGGGTGACCACAAGGGCCTTTTGCATCAGAGTTCCAGCCCTTCGCAACCAGACAACACAAACTCTCAGCTCATTGCGGCTGTCTGCTGTGGGGAGACTGCGTCGTGATTCCCCAAAGACTCCGTCAACGCGTCCTTGAGGCTCTGCACATTGGCCACCCGGGAATCGTCAAAATGAAGGTGTTGGCTCGGTGTTACGTCTGGTGGCCTAACATGGACGATGCCATCACTGCCTGGGTTTCCGCCTGTCAAGCGTGCCAATAATCGAGGCCTGCACCACCGGCAGCTAAGGGACACACCTGGGAGACGCCCAAGACACCCTGGTCGAGGGTGCACATCGATCTGGCCGGCCCCTTTCGCGGCTGGACCTTTATGGTAGTGGTGGACGCCTATTCCAAATGGCTGGAGGTGGCCCTGATGCCCTCCACCACTACCGAGGCCGTCATCCGGGTGCTGCGAGGCCTCTTTGCGACGCATGGGTGTCCAGATGTCCTTGTCTCCGACAACGGACCGCAGTTCACGTCAGACACTTTTGAGCGGTACCTTTTGGGACTGGGCATCCACCATGCCCTAACGGCACCATGTCATCCATCCAGCAACGGGCAAGCGGAGAGAATGGTGCGCTCGGCAAAAGAGGCACTGGGGCGCCTGGACCAGGGAGACTGGCATGAGCGGGTCGCCGAATACTTGTCTGTGCAACACATCACCCCTCATGCAGCCACAGGGCGGAGTCCTGCTGAACTGCTTATGGGGCGCCGCCTCAGGTCCCTGCTTGACCGGGTGCACCCGGACTTTGCTGTGGCCGAACCCCCAGGCTGTGCCAACGCGCCACGGTCATTTGTTCCAGGAAACCAGGTCTTTGCCCGGAACTTTGTGGGGGACATTCATAGAATCATAGAATCATAGAGTTGGAAGAGACCACAAGGGCCATCAAGTCCAACCCCCTGCCAAGCAGGAAACACCATCAGAGCACTCCTGACATATGGTTGTCAAGCCTCTGCTTAAAGACCTCCAAAGAAGGAGACTCCACCACACTCCTTGGCAGCAAATTCCACTGTCGAACAGCTCTTACTGTCAGGAAGTTCTTCCTAATGTTTAGGTGGAATCTTCTTTCTTGTAGTTTGGATTCATTGCTCCGTGTCCGCTTCTCGCTCCCCCAGGACACGCGCCAGGCCCCCCCCCCCCCCCGCTCTCCGCCCCTCCCCCCCGGTGCCGAAGTATGAAGCCCCGCCACTGCCTGATGCCACATAATTGCTCTCCCAAATTTTGCTTTGCAACCTGTTCCTGAATTCAGTACTTGTAGAACTGATTGCCTTTTTCTGTCACTGTGCAAATCTTGGAAGTAAATCCTGTTTCAATCTGATTGTGCATTTCTATGTACAAGCCTCTTTGGAGGGTTTGAGAATGTTTTTTCTGTGCTCTGGGAGGGAAAATATCCTTATTCATGAAGGCTTAATTGTGCTCAACTAACACATCCTTTTTGCAGGTGACAGGGGTTTTCCTGGAGCTGTGGGGCTCAGAGGTGATCCTGGCTCAAAGGGTGAAAAGGGTGAAGCTGGTCTACGAGGAGAACCAGGAAAAATGGATCATGTAGACATGGAAAGCATGAAAGGCCAAAAAGGAGATAAAGGAAGTAAAGGTCTGTAAAATGAAATAGCACTTGCCTTTTGCATGTAACTTCTCTTCTATTTTGAACACATTCTGATGCACTGAACCCCCTTCCTCAGTGTTTGGCTTGTCTCAAAAACCAGAATAAAGATCCTGCAGAATAAAGAATAAAAAAGAACCTCAAGGAGGTTTGCTAGCATCGTCAGCTACCCTCCTTTACCAGCAAAAAAACCTCTTCTTATCTTTGCATATGGTCTAACAGAAAGTGAAGAAGATGCATACTAACATGGACTGAATGTCTTAAATCATCCTTTTCTGATAAAAATCAGACAGAGAATCAGAAGGGTGTTTTTTTCCTCTTTGGTGTTTTATCTCTATGTCCCCCCCCCCTTATTTATTTTCTTGTTCTCCTATCCTCTCTTGTCTTTTTAATTCTATTTGTTCTAGATTTTTTATTTTATTGTGAAAACTTTAATAAAAATCATTTTAAAAGTGGCCAAATATTTCCAGGTTTATCAGAGAAAGTTATTTGAGCTGTTTGAAGTTTTAAATTTCCCAGAGTGTTCCATTCCAAGGGACACTTGCAGGGTGGGGAAAGGTGACCAGCACAAAAAGTTATAGTTTTCAATGGTGGTCATTATTTTATTTCCTCAGACCTGAAAAAGGCTCTTCTAGACTTCATTGAACCATAGAATTGTAGACCTGAGGGTCATCTAGTCTAGCCGCCTGCAATGCAAGAATCTCCAATAAAGCATCCATGACAGAGGGCCATCCAACATCTGCTTAAAAACTTCTGAAAAAGGACTGTCTGCCACCCTCCAGTGGAGTCTTTTTCCACTGTCAAACAGCACTTAACATCAGAAAGTTATTCCTGATATTTAGCTAGAATCTCCTCTCTTGTACCTTGAATTCATTGGTTCTAGTCCTGCCCTCCGGAGCAGGAGAAAACAAGCTTGTTCCGTCTTGCATGTGACAACCTTTAAGTTATTAGAAGATGGCTAACTTATTAGAAGTTATTAGAAGTGGAGACCCTTTTCCAGGCTAAACACACCCAGGCTCCTTCAGGTTTCCAGATCCTTGATCATCCTAGTTGTCCTCTTGTACACACACTGCTATCCATCTTAAATTGTGGTGCCCAGAACTGGACACAGTATTCCAGATGTGGTCTGACCAAGGCAGAATAGAGTGCTACAATGACTTTCCCTGATCGGGACACTCAACTTCTGTTGAGGCAGCCTAAAATAGCATTAGCTTTTTTTGCTGCTGCATCACAGTGTTGACTCATGATAAGCTTGTGTCCCCCAGATCCTTTTCACATGTACTACTAGTTGGCCAGGTGTCCCCCATCTTATTATTATTTTTTTGTAAATAATTTTTATACATTTTCCAGTTTTAAAAAAACCACACATATTAGTAACAAATCAAACCAGATCTTTCCACATTCAAAAACAAAAAACAATACAGCCAATTATATTATCCAAATTAATTAATTTCGATGGGACTTCCCATGTTCTGGATTTCAAAAGCTAAATGCCCATCCTTTATTTTTCTGCTATCTTCTTTATTACTTCACAATTTTCCAGTCCTGATATTGACAATCTCTCTCGATCAGTCAGCCGCTGGTATAACTCACTATCTTGTTTTATCTGACCATTCCTTATTTCTATAATCACGCAGGGGGCTTTTTCCACATTGCTCTCAGTCTTAATATTTTGAAGCACAAAATGACCCCTCCTTTTTCCGGTGATTGTTGTTCTAATAGGCTCTGGGCTTCCATCCAGGGTTGAAATTAATTAGCGACTTCCCACTGTCTTTAATCTTTGGTGTTTCAAATGTACTGTAGGGGTGTACTTGGCAATCAGTAAGTCACACAAAGATAGTTGCGGTTTCCCTGTAAAAATCCACACCTGCTCTCCGGGGCGCTCAGACAGCTGGCAGGCATCCAGAGTTCACCGCCACTCTCTTCTCAAACTGTATGTAACTGTATGCAATATTCCATGCAAGTAAATGCATCCTCTTTAAAGTACACCCCTTTTGCAATTCCAATAAAAAAATCTCCAATCTCCCCGCATTGAAGGAGGCTTTTTCTGATGATATCCTTTTTCTAACTGCGTCAGAGCTTTTACCGTCACCATCTTCCTTCTCAGCCCGAGCTGTTCTAACCATATCTGATCTTGCTCTGCCAATTTTGTATAGTTTAGCAGATTTTTCTTTTAACTCTTTCCATTCAGAACATGCCTGTTTTTTTGCCAAATCTTTTAATTTTTAGGAAACAGGGACTCCCGGCTGATGAGAGGGTTTGGAGGGTTGCCAAATTCGTGCCTTGGGCATCACCCAGCATCCCTGCCTCCGCATCTTGTTGCGGAGCGCAGATAACGGACGGTTTGCGGGTGGCGCAACCCCCCCCCAATCTGGGGTAGGGTAGTCAGGGTTAATTACCCTCAGGGGAATTACTGGCACGACTGGCTGTCCGATCTCTTAGGAAGCCGACATATCTCATTACCAGAACCCGGAAGTCAGGTGTCCCCCATCTTATATTAGTGTGGCTGCCTCATGGACTAGTTCTGGGTGGTAGTGAACAAATGGTCCCTGAAGAAGATCCTTCTAATGAAGCAGATGCAGAAGGGATGCTGGCACACGGACTGGCAGTATGCTGATGAGTGTACCCTGGGGGAAGGGGGCTAGAGTTTGACTTGGGAGAGGGGGCCAGGTATTTGTGGGGAACTGTACCTGCCCAGACACTAGATTGGTGTGCATCCTGTATCCTGTACAGTCATACCTCAGGATAAATGTGCTTCAAGTTAAGTATTTTCGGGTTGCGCTCCGCCACGACCCAGAAGTAACGGAGTGTGTTACTTCCGGGTTTGGCCACGTGCGCAGGCGGTCAAAATGACGTCACGTGCATGTGCGGAAGCGGCGAAACACGACCCACAAACACAGGTTGTGTTCGCTTCAGGATGCGAACGGGGCTCCAGAACGGATCCCATTCGCATCCCGAGGTACCACTGTATTATCTTTGACAATAGATAGATAGATAAATTTAACCCTAACCCTTTGGCTGGGAAGCACCCTGGACAGATGGGGGAGGCCTGTGTGGATGTCACCACCACTTCTTCCGCCCTCAGCAGTCGGACCTTGGGCAGCAGGGACCATGGTGGGAATGCATATAGCAGACCTGAAGGCCAATTCTCTGTTGGTGCATTCATCCCACAGCAACCCAGTGATCGGAAGCAGGAGAGGTTGTTTTGAGAGAACGTTTCACATTGCTCCCTTGATGAGCCTCGTATCAGGTTATCATCTAAGCAGGGGCATAGCCATACTCCCGAAGTCCATACACACCAGATTTGAGGCCAAACAGCAAAGCCCTGATTTGGAAATGTCTGTGGTTTGTGTCGTCCCCCTGTTTTCCATTCACCATTCCACAGCTCTTGGAATGAGTCTGGAAAAGGCAGGGTAGCCAAACACTGCTGTCCATCTGGAAAGGTAAACTTGGCTCCTTTGGTTGCTGCTGGAGCATTTGCCTGTTTCCATGGGTTGTTCCTCAGGGAGTTCCAGGACTCTCCTGGTTTCTGATTGAAAATACCTTCCCTTCAGGGGTGACACTTTCAACTCTTCTTCAGTCAGCTTGCCTTTTTCCTTTCATCTGAGGCTGATAAGGACTCAAAATCGGAGAAAATGTCCAGGGCGCCCACCACTTGCTGGCCCTGAGTCCTATTCCTCGCCCATCCCAAGTCCTTGGACGTTTGCTGCCTTTCTTGCGCTCCCTCGGGTGGGAGACTTGGCATAGGCGCTGTAAGGAAGGAGAGGCGCAGGAGGGGTGGAGGAGGCAGAAGACGGCGAGAAGGGTGATCTCTCTCTTTCCGCTTAATTTGCCTTGCCACCTGCTTGCGCTTTTGAGGGGTTCCTTATCTATTTTAAGAGCCCCGGAGCTTCCTCTACCCCAGGAAAAGCCAGATGAGAACCGTCCTCTTGGAGGGACTTACCCTGCCTCCGGCTGCCGCTCTGGTCCCTGTCCTACGGCTTCTCCCCATTCCATCAAGAGTCTCTCGCTGCCCGGCATGGCGCGGACGCCTTTTGCTCCGCGCAACCCGCCCCGAGCGAGCGCGAAAGGGACGGAGACTGAGTCGCCTCCCTGTCCGCTTGCCGCCGCTTCTGCCACTGGATCGGACTCGGGATCGGGCTCGCCGGCTTCGCGTTGGGCGGCTGCGATCGGCTCCCTCCCTCTCGCCCCGCCTGTCTTCCCCACCCAGCGACTGAATGCCGCCCCGCGCAACTCCCGGGAAGGGGAGGCGGAGAGAGCCAAGCGCCCCAGTCACGCGGCAAGACTGCTCTGAGGATCCTCACCCTGCCTGACCGACCGGTGGGAAAAGCCGTCCCAGTCTCGTTACTGCCCTCCAGGATCCCTGGGGAGGGTGACGTTACAGATAATCAAATTTCCATTTTACCTCTTTCCAGATCCATAGAACTGCTTTTAAAATGTTTCAGTCACTTGTTGCCCTACAGCTTCAATGACATTTTTTTTTCTTTAAATGATTTTTCTTTAGACAGCGTACCACTTCTGTGTTAAGTAGATGTCTCTTCATTTGCTTTGTACAGGAGCTAAAAAACACTGCTAATTGTCTTCTCATTTCCACATCATATATTAGCAACTAGGAATGCAGCTGGCGCTGTGGTCTAAACCACCGAGCCTCTTGGGCTTGCCGATCAGAAGGTCGGCGGTTCGAATCCCTGCAATGGGGTGAGCTCCCATTGCTTTGTCCCAGCTCCTGCCAACCTAGCAGTTCAAAAGCATAATAGTGCAAGTAGATAAATAAGTACCGCTGTGGCGGGAAGGTAAACGGCGTTTCCGTGTGTTCTGATTTCCGTCACGGTGTCCTGTTGCGCCAGAAGCGGTTTAGTCATGCTTGCCACATGACCTGGAAAGCTGTCTGTGGACAAACGCCAGCTCCCTCTGCCTGAAGAGAGATGAGCGCTGCAACACCATAGTCGCCTTTGACTAGACTTAACTGTCCAGGGGTCCATTACCTTTTACTTTACCTTTATTAGCAACTGAGGCCAATAATGCATTCTTGAATATGAAACGTTGCGGATCTCTAACCTCTAACGTTGCGAATAAACGAATGCAGGCAATCAGATGGCAGCTGCATGCACTCACACAGCAAAATAGAAAGCCCTTCAGATGTACATAGAAATGGATAAGACATACTTACTGATCACTTCTCCCAGCTTATGAAAATGTGTTTTTGTTAAAATAATGCTGCTTGCCAAAGCAGTCTCAAGGTGGGTTACACTATAATAAATAATATGTTAAAATCAATTAAAAACCTTTTATGTTGCAAATCCTGGGAAACAAGACATATAACAAGGGAGAATATAATGAAATAATTGCTTTTTATTTCAAAAAGTCAGGCCATTCATGTTTTTATCCTCTCTATATAAGATATTCGGCTCTATGTGTTCCTTGTCTAAAAGCTCCCACTCCCTGAATCCATTAAAAATGAGAAAAAGGCACCTTGGACAGCCTTAGAGATACTTGTGCCCCTGCTGCCATTTCACATGTTTTGTTGCTCAGGCGTGCTCTGGTCCATGGGGTCACGAAGAGTCGGACACGACTAAACAACAACAAATTAGTGTTGAAAACTGAAATTTAGATTTAAATCCTAATGAAGTCAAGCTGTAGTTCAGTTATATATTCTGTATAAACTCTTGATTTATTTATTTATTACAGTAGCAAAATAACTAAATTTATATCAACTGATTTGTCATGCTATTCTCAGAGTGATTCTCACATACTGTACTTCAGATGTGGTAGAAAGAGAACCATGACACAAAGCAACATTTTTATGCTTTCTAGGACAACTGGGACCTTTAGGAGAGAAGGGAACTGCAGGGGATCCTGGCACACCAGGAATGCCAGGGAAGGATGGGGAGCCTGGTCTACCTGGACAAGCAGGTATGAAACCCTGACTTCCTTTTTATCACTAATGTGAAGCCTCTGCGTGTGACTACTAATTACAGTTCTACTTTTATAGCATTGCTGGGCTCTTTCATAATCTAGCAGGCACCTTTACATTGTATTTTAATGAGTCATGTAGTTCAATATATTTTTTAATATCCCCTTTCCATTTTAGGACCAAAAGGGGACCAAGGCCCTCCAGGATACCAGGGTGAACCAGGAGCTCCTGGACAGAAGGGGTCCATGGGAGAAATGGGTCTCCCAGGTAATATTAACTTTGGCTATTTGGAATTATACATCAGCTAACTTCCCACCCATTTCCCAGTAACCAAAATGTTCAGATTAGTTTTAACACATTATGTTACTTTTAAGAAAGAAAAATATAACATAATCCAAACTTTTATTTTTAGGACCATCAGGAGAAAAGGGTGTGCAAGGCCTTCCTGGTGAGGCAGGGAAACATGGGTTACCTGGAGCAAAAGGTGTGAAAGGTGAAAAAGGGCAGGCTGGGCTTCCAGGAATTGGCTTCCCCGGGGCTCCTGGTGAGAAGGTATCCATCCACAGTTGTTCATAAACTGTTAAATATCCTAAACAATGTAAAGGTTTCTGTGCACAATGCATCTCTTTCTGATTCCAAGGCATAAGACTGATGTGCAAGAGTACGGGCTGTATTCTAAACAATTGTTGAGGATAGAAGGGCATTTGCATTGGAAGCTGCCTTCTCCCAAAAAGCATTGGTCTCAGGGGTTTTCAACCAGTGTGCCATGGCACCCTGGGGTGCCTTGAATGATAGTCAGGGGTGCTGCAGGCAACACTAGACTCTGTCCCTCTTTCCTTCCCTCCCTCCTCTGATGCCCTCTTGCTTTTCTGCCTTCCAAAGGTTTGTGTGGCTGTTTGTTGCTGCAGCTCCCCAGGCGAATGGTGCCTCTGGGGCTGGCCAGGGGGTGCTGATTCCCAGGAGCTGAGGCGGCCAGAAATTTAAAAGGCACTAGCCTTTATGAACATGCAAAATTTAGTTCTTTTCATCTGCACATTACAATGGAGCTATGTATAATATTAGTCCACTTCTCTGCTTCAGAATTGTATTGGGAAGTGATTTGCAGTGAAGAAATGGGTGGTGGTGGTGGGATGCTTTGCTCACCTAATGTTTTCCCCTTGAACTACCCCTAACTGCTTTTTCCCTTGAAGGGTTTGAGGTTAAACATGGACTCAAAGCCCCACAGTGATAAAAGAATCTGGGAAGCAAGTTTCAGGAGAAACTTCAGGATAATCGATTGGGGGGGGTGGTTAAGCAGCCCCGATCTGCCCTATTTCTCAACTGCATAAATCTCGTTCCTGAGGATGGTTTCATAGAATTGTAGAGTTGGAAGGGACCCAAGGGTTATCTAGTCCAACCCACTGCAATGAAGGAGTCACTGCTAAAGCATCCCTGACAAACGGCCATCCAACCTTTGTTTAGAAACCTCCAATGAAGGAGAGTCTCCAACTTCCCAAGGGAGACCGTTCCACTGTCAAACAGCTCTTACCATCAGAAAGTTGAAATAAATAAAAAAATTTAAAAAAATGTCCAGTAGCAACTTAGAGACCTACTAAGTGTGTTCTGCGGAAGCTGTGTGCATGCACATTTCTTCAGATACGAAAAGCTTATTCCCAGAACAAACTTAGTTGGTCTCTAAGGTGCTACTGGACAATTTTTTATTTTTTTATTTATTTCAACTGTGTCAGACCAACACGGCTACATACCTGCATCAGAAAGTTCTTCCTGATATTTAGTTGGAATCTCCTTTCTTGTAACTTGAATCCATTGGTTCTAGTCCTACCCTCTGGAGCAGGAGAAAACAAGTTCCCCCTTCCATGTGACAGCCCTTGAGATGTCTGAAATCTCTTTTCCAGGCTAAACATAACCACCTTCCTCATTGGTTCCAAGGGAGTCTGTTCTGCTTAGTTCCATAAAGTTCTTCCTAATATTTGGTCAGAATCTCTTTTCTTGTAATTTTAATCCCCTCGTTCAGGACCTATTCTCTGGAGCAGCAGAAAATAAGCTTTCATTTATCTGAGTGTTTACTGTTGTTTTATTTTTATTTTTATGTAATTTTATGTCATACGCTCTAATGTAAACAAAGATATATCTCAGTGCAACCATGTTAAACAGTTAAAAGAGGAAAAGTAATAATAAACTATGTTACCAAAAAAAGAAAAAGCTTGCTTTATCTTCCATGTGATAGTCCTTCAGATATCTGAAGATGTCTATCATACCACTTGTCAGCCTCCTCTTCTCCAGGCTAAATGTACCCAACTCCCTGAAACATTCCTCATAAGTCGTGGTTTCCAGACCTTTTATTATATTGGTTGTCCTCCTCTGCACATGTTCCAGTTTGTCAATATCCTTCTTAAACTATGTTCACTGGTGGAGAAAGGGGAGTGCGGCGGGTGCGGCCTGCCCCGGGTGTCATCCCTGAGGAGGGGTGACATCGCCGCAGGCGGCACCCCCCTTGACACGCTTGCTGCCGCTGGCACAACCCCCTGGGATGCCAACCCCGCCCCCGTCGCTCCAGGTACCTGCTAGCTCCGCCTCTGACTGTGTTGCCCAGAATTGGACCCAGGACCCAATATAGTCTGACCAAGGCAGAACAGAGCAGTACTTCTACTTCCCTTGATCTGGACACTATAATTATGTTGATGCAGCCTAGAATAGCATTAGCTTTTATGCTGCTGCATCACATTGTTTACTCATGTTAAGGTTGTGGTCTGCTAAGACCCCCTCAATCCTTTTCACATGTGTCACCCATCCAATTTCCCAAGTGAAGTACATTTTGTTAGTTTTGGCCTAGTTCTCCATTCTTTTAAGGTCATTTTGAAAATTCCCAGTTTGGTGTCATCTGCAAATTTGATGAGCATCCCCCCTAGTCCTTCTTCAGGGCTGGTTTGTAGTGGAGAGGCAGCTGGCATGCTAACTGTACTTACAGTTGGGCTGTAAAACATAGTTTTTACCTTAGTGTAACTACAGTGAGTTCAGACATTAGATATGAATACTATAATGATTTTAGAATGCATATTGTAATTGTTAAATGTTTGCAGAATTTAATGTTCATTTTTCTACCCTACAGGGAGACCCAGGAAAGACAGGTATTCCTGGCGTGCCTGGAGAGAAAGGTGAAAGAGGTGTTCCAGGAATTCCAGGCATCCCTGGCTCCCCAGGTGCCAAAGGGCTACCAGGTCTTCAGGGTTCTCCAGGTAAGTGATCCAAAGCTTCTTTCAGTATTTTATGATAAAGCTAAGCCTAGTAAGTACTCAGCTGACAACACTAAAACCTTATATTTCTTTATTATAAAGGTATTCCAGGAATCCCAGGTGAAAAAGGTGGAAAGGGATTACCAGGCTTAGATGGTTTTCCTGGCTTAAAAGGAGAAAAAGGTAAATAAATAATATTTTTGAAGTCAAAATTGCTATTTCACTCTAAAAACAGCAACATAATGGTTACTCTTTGTGATTTACACAGCATTTTTAAAAAATGTATGTTAAGGGCATGCGGATTTTTAAAATTAGAAGGCAAAAATATAATTTGACAAGTATGTTAGACGTTCAACAGCAGAGATAATTCAGTGTATAATTTAAGAGTGAATTCTGTTTTCAATAAACCAGCTAATGGGGTAAATTAGGGAGGTTCTGTCTTTCCTACTTTAGGCTTTCCTGTTTCTTTCTCTTAAAATTATACAATATTTTTGTTCAATTCCCTCAGTAAAATGTTATCAGAATTTCTTTTCTCTATGGATTTCAGCTGCCTTATTTAAGTGACTTTGCTAACAAAAGAAAGCAAAGCTTTGCAAGCCAAGCTTATAGAACTCTTCTGTGTTGCAGTTCTGGCTTTATATAACATAATTCTGGACCATATTAGCCCATATTGGGAACAGATTTAATAATGCCTAAGAGCCTTAAAAAGTGGATAAGATGATAATCAGATGCTTCAATAGATGACCGGCACATTCTCATAACTGCAAGGAAAGGCACTAGCACTCTGGGCAGCTCCATGCAGGGCTCAGGGTGGAGACTCCACAAGACTTGGATAGTTAACCCTTTTCTGCTTGAGGGCCACATTGAGGATTTACCACACCTCTGTGGGCTGCATGCCAGCAGACATACACACTGGGGGGGACGGGGATGCACACACTGGGTAAGACAGGCAGTCTTCACCCATCTCTACACACAGAGAGAGACGGGTCCATAAGAGCAATTCAAATCATATCTATTCAGAAATAATTATATTCAGTAGAGCTTTCTGCTAGACAAAAGATGTAAACCTGTGTTGCTGAGGTGTGTGGAAAGGGAGCAGAATTGGCAATCTTTAGCAGAGGACAGTACTTTTCAGGTACAGTAGATTCACAATGTATACAGGGGTTATGTTCCGGGGTGTGTATGTGTGAGTGAGATCTCATGAGAGCTTCCCAGAGCTGGTAGGCAGGGTCTGCACCTTGCATAAAAACTCTTTCCACAGCAGGAAAATCCTGCACAAAAAGAGCTTTTAAGCTCTCCACTTTCCATGCATTTCATTTGTGTGATTTCAACCAACTGGCTATTAACCACATAATACTAAAATTGCATAAGTCGCAAGTTCACTGTAAATAGTTAAAGAGAAAAAAGCATTTTGAGACTTTTCTAAAGTGCTGTATATTTGAATAGAGCACAGCAAAGTAGTGCTAGTTAATCCCCAGCTGACTGCTTTTCCTAATTGCTTGGCCATTGTTCTTCTGTCTGTTTCCCACTGTGGTACCTTTGGCAACTATCACCAGTAATCATTACAGATAGGTAGCCGTGTTGGTCTGCCATAGTCAAAACAAAAAAAATTTTTTCCTTCCAGTAGCACCTTAAAGACCAATTAAGTTAGTTCTTGGTATGAGCTTTCGTGTGCATGCACACTTCTTCAGATACATCTGAAGAAGTGTGCATGCACACGAAAGTGTGCATGCACACGAAAGCTCATACCAAGAACTAACTTAGTTGGTCTTTAAGGTGCTACTGGAAGGAAAAAAATTTTTTTCAGTAATCATTAGTCTTCAACTTCAGAAGACATCACCATCAGTTCCCAAAACTGCGCCCAGAAGCATCAACAGAGTGAATAGAACATTTTGGAGAGCACTTTGAAGCCTCAGTGCACAGGAAACTCCTGAAAGTAATCTGAGGGTGCTAGGTGAAACCCCAGGGAGGTTAGGAACAGCTTGAAATTGGGGGTTTTAAAAATCACACACAGATATTCCACAGAAATGTTGGGGTGCCCCACAGGGTGCTTCAAAAGTATTGGAGGGCTTTGTATGGCCCATGGGCTGCAGGTCCATGAGAGGTAGACTGTCTTGTTGTAACCCAATCTAGGAGCCTTCTTGGATGAATAATAAAATAATATAAATACTGCTTTCATCCTCAGGCTCAGTTGCTAGCTTCAGTGACAGGAGCCTCTTGTTTAAAGGACCCCTGCCTGTTGACTGGGGAAGAGGATAGACTGTGCTTCCACTAGGGCTTTTGCGCTGGAGCATTCTTGAGTCAGAGGACAGCAACATGGCATCCTCTGGCCAGAGAGTTACAGGCACATAAACACATGACATGCACATTCCACTTGCGCTTGACCATATTTACGCACGTTGCTGCAAAATTAATAAATTATATTAACCAGGGAATGGCACCAAAATGGTGCAAAAACAACTCATTATGAAAGCAGTGTGGAACGAAGCTTGTCATTTCAAGAAATCAAGCCTTGAAGACTTGCGTTGGACATTTGAAAGCAGAGAACTGCAACCAGAAGGGATGTGGAACTCCTTGGTGCAAGTGTAAAAACAGCAAAATGACATGTGCCACAAACTGTAAATGTTACATTGCAGTTAGTACATGTGTAAGATCTGTGGACTCAACTTCAGCTTCAGAGCTCAACAGTGTTGCAGATCAAATTTGTAGATGTAGCAAAATGTATTGATTGAAAGTAAGAAAATTTATTTTAACTGCAGTGTCCTGTTTTATAATCTTCTTATCAAAATATCATTCATGATTTGGCACGTTAATATGCTCATGTGAGCCAGAAAAAGGGTTTTGCAGGAAAGCCAACTTTGTACACGTGAAGAGATTTTTGAAAATTGTGTAAGTCACAATTTTTGTAATAACAAATAGTCTGTCTTTTCTGAAAAATGAATATGTTCACAATTTTTCAAGATAGCAATAAAGTTAGGCAACAGAAAAATTGGCAACCTACATTTTAAGATTCAGAACACTTTCTTGATGAACGGACACCATTTCTTCTTGTTGTTGTTTATACACCATCCTTTATCCGAAGATCACCAGGCGGTTTACACTATAAAAACACATAGCATAATAATAATTTTAAAAATCAGTAACTCAGACACCCTGACACATTTAAAAGACCGTAGATTTTTTAATCAGCCAAAGCCCTGGGCAAATAATGTTTCCACTTGGTGCCTGAAGATATGAAATGGAGATGAAAGGCAAGCTTCGCTGCGGAGAGCATCCCACCAGTGGGGAGCCATGGCAGAAAAGCCCCGGATCGGTTCATATGGGGAGAGATGGTCCTTGAAGTGTTGCAGTCCTGAGCCATTTAAGCCTTCATAAGTCAAAACCAGCATTTTTAATCTGGCCAGGATAGGTGCCCCAGTGAGCAGCCTGCCCATTGAATTCTGCACCAGCTGTTTCCACGATTCCGCCATTTTGTTCCTCAAAATTTGTCTGTTTATCTTTTGCAGGTGACCTTGGGCCTGAAGGTCCCCCAGGAGCTCCTGGAGAAAGGGGCCAGCCAGGACACGATGGAATCCCAGGCTCACCTGGTGCAAAGGGTGACCCAGGTGAGATATTTCTCTTCTTTTTCTTCTAGTATGTAATATTTTTACCACAGTAGATGCCTGATCATATACTTTAAACAAATCTTAATATATATTTTTAAGCAAGTGAAGATTGATGTTTTAGCCCTGCCAGTATCCTGAGGGATGGCAGGATACCCAGTGAATTGTTCAGATTCTGGGGACAATCTAGAAAATTTAAACACAATTAACTTCCTCTAGATGCTGCTCAGTATGTACACTGCAAATGCAACTATTTTTAACTGTTCAAATGAAAGTACGCTTTACACAGGGACCCGTGTGCATGGCCACAAAATATCTCTTCAATTTTTAGGGATGGACAGCTAGAGCTTGACTATATAGGAATATGATAAACTCCACAGCAGTGATTCATGTGGCAAAATGATTATTGAAATGGTTTTGTCCTTGGCAAAATGTGCAAAAATGAAATTAAATAAAACTGCCACAGAAACTTGTATACACACGTCCTTATCTAGAAAGATTATCTTTGGTAGGTTGAATTATGGGTTGTTTTTTCACTGTTCATGCTATTATTTATACTTATAATAGAGTTTCCAGGGCAGCTGACATATTCCTTTGTGGCGGTTGGGAATGGTCACCTAAATTAATGTACTACCCACTGGCAAAGGAAGAGGAGTGGGGGGGAGTTCATTGCCCCCAGCAGCACGATCCCGGTGGGGTGCCATCGCGGCTGCCCCCCACTTGTGCTGAGCGCCACACCCCTGCAAGCAGTGTGCCACACCCCCGCCTGCTCTCCACCCCCCGGTGCCAGAGCATGAAGCTCCACCACTGGCACTACCCCAAGTCTTCTTGGTACCTTTTATGAACTCCAACGCAACTGAAGGGGGGTTTTCTTTCTCTTGTCTGTCCCCTGCTTTGGTTGAGCCAGCAAGTGAAAGGAGCTCTAATGTATCCATTAGCTTTGCTCCTATCTTCATTCCCCTCAACTCTGGAGGTTTCCTCTGCAGCAGTGGCAGACTTTGGGTTCTCAAATTTCAGCAGCACCCTGTGTGACACTAAGAGACTGCTCGCCCCACCACCTCTGGCACTCTGTTCTACAGCTTTGTTGTGGTGCCCCCTGCAGCATGGCACCTATTGTGGTTGAATCGGTTGTGCTGCTGTAAAATCACCTCTGCCTGCAGCTGCAGAGTACACACCTTCTATGGCCTCACTTTTCACTCAGATCTATTTCCCTGTATCCCTGTATTTCGCTGTATTCTCTTTTTTTTTTATTAAATATTTATTAAAATTTTCCATCTTAATACAAAAATCAAAAAAAAAACAAACAAAAAAAATTAAAAACACATAAAGTTTACAATCCGTATTTTCAATAACATATTTCCCTGACTTCCCCACACCTCCCCTTCTTATATTCCAATTCAAATTGTTAGTTCAACAAGTTCTTATCCCCAATTTTTAACCTTTTTATATTTAGTTCATTTTTTAAAAAAAACCAATTTTAACTTATAAACATCAATATTTGTACATCAGTGCTCATTCTTAAAACTTTTTTCTAAAGTCGACCCAAATTCCCTTCCACGAATTCCCTAATTTTCATACTAATAACAAAACAAAATAAAAAACAGATTATAATTGTACACCCTTTGGATTCCCAAACCCCACCACCCCCTTTCCCGGTTTCGATCCCCAACAGATGTCCATCAGTCTTAATCTACTATCAGCCTGGAGACCTCACGTCCGAGGCTCTTAATTCTCTCTCAATTCCTCTCTGCCGGTTTTTTTGATAGTCTTTAGTATTAAACACCAGATCTCGGAGAAGCTCTGTCCCCATAAGGTCCATGTTTCTTCCAGCCAGACCTCCATACTTAAAAGTGGAGCCCGAATCTTGTTTCTTACTCCTTTTAAGTCCAATTGTCCCGAAAGCTCCAACTTCCACCTTAATCAAATTTGTAATCCATAGGTCTTCAGATCTCCACATAAGGAGATCTCTCCATTCTTCAATCTCCAATTCAAACCAGATTTTCATCATCCAGTACTTATTTTCCTTTGTAACCATCATGTCAGGCCTCTGGCTCGATTTCTTATTTTCCTTTGTAACCATCATGTCAGGCCTCTGGCTCTCCTTTGTCATCTGCAAAATTACAGCTCCTCCTTCCTTTTCCTCAGAAACAACATATGTCTCCTTCTCCACACTCTCAAAACTCTCAAGTTTCTCTTTTTGTCCAGCTGCATGAGCTTCCTGAGTCAAATCCTTATCAAATTCAGTGATATTATTTACTGTTAAATTCAGAGTTGCAATATTTGTAGCCAAAACATCCATTTGGCCTTGTAGCTTTCCCAAGAGAACAAAAACTCTGTCCAACCCAGCTTGAATTTTCCCTCCTCCAGCCATTCTTGTAATGTCCCAAATCCCCCTCTAGAGGGATTTTGGTAACTTAGTATTCTTTCCAGTTCAAATCCAAAAATCAAGTTAGTTTGTATCAGTTCTTCCTTGTTTTCAACAAAATATAACCAAATTGCAACAAATATATCCAGCAGAGACAGCAGAAACAAAGTTCTCTTTTTCCTTCTTGACAGCTAATTTTGACAGCTGTCAAACTCTTCTATATCTCCTCAACAGGCTCTCTCACGGATCACTCCCAGGTCCGGGGGGGGTGGCACTTCAGCTCTCAAAATTAGCTCTTATCCTCCAATAAAATTATTTATGCTTATACTGCCAAATCGTGAAATTAATGTCTTTTACCCAATGAAGAAAAAGAAATTCTCTCGACCTTAGTTAACTAGTCCTTGCTTTAAATTATTTATAAGACGGGGAGGCGGACTTCCTGTTTGCACCTTCCCCGATCGTGCCAAATTCAACAAAAAAAAAATTCCTTTACAAGTCCAATTTTCGTACTACTCACGGGTTGTTACTTTTAGAATCCAATTGTTCACAAGAAGAAGTCAGCGCTCTCCGACCATGGCATGTGGCTTTACTCCGCAGGAGAAGCAGTCGACTCTCAGCACCGCACCGCTCACCCCGTCCCCCGTTCCGAAGCCTTTAAAAAGGCTCCTTCGCAGGTCGGGGGGCGCAAATGGTCCAGGTTCACAGGCTAAAGCGCCTGTGATTTCTGAGGGTCCCCGCGTCGCCGCAGCGGCAAGACCCAGCTCCTGCGAAGCCGATTCCCTCCAGAGCTCGGAGGGAATCCGCCATTAGCCGATCGTGCTAACCCGGAAGTCACTTATATTTCGCTGTATTCTCCCCCTGGTTGCCTGGTTGCTTGCCTTCTGCTCTCTCACAGTCCCCAGAGATGTGGGTAGAGAAATATGAGTTCCGTAATGCTCCCCCATTCTCCTCCATGCTGTGTCCAGGCAAGACTTCTGGCCTACAAAAAGTGAAGAAAAGGCCAGAGAGAGACACTGTGAAAGTCTAACACAGTAATATAAGCTGGAGAAATAGAATTCCCAACTTCTCCCCACCCTAAATACTACAGTTTGCTCAGTTTAAGAACCCAGCAGGATTGGGGTGGGTGGGTGGGTGATAGATCCTTATACCTTGCTCTCAGTCACATAAAACAGCTTTTGCATGTGAGGCTGCAGTTCCTAAATCTTGTCTCCCTCTTGCTGTTCTAGCTTCTGGCTTAGCCACACACAGCCTCTTCAGGGCAGTGGGATGAAGGCTCTCCCTGCCCTGAAGAGGCTTCACACGGCTATCCCAGAAGCCAGAACAGTGAGAGGGATCACTGCACAGCAATCCCTCTTGCTGTTCTGGCTTCTGGGATTCATAATATATTTTTTTCTTGTTTTCCTCCTCCAAAAACTAAGTGCGTCTTATGGTCTGGTGCGTCTTGTAGAGCAAAAAATACAGTAGTTCATTTCTAATGTGTGAACCAGCATCAGGGGCTTTGATACAACAGTGAGATTTAATTTATGGAGAACATTTAAATTGCCTTACCTCGGTGCTACTATCTTCATCTTACAGGTATTCCTGGTAGAGGACTTCCTGGACTTCCAGGTGCAAAGGGAGAACGAGGTAATATAAATAACATCTCATGTAAAGCATACAGCCAAATAAAGAACCAGTTACATGCAAAACTAAAATATGATATATTTATTAGGCTGATGTGTCATCATAAAATAGGGAATAGCTTCATAGAGTGTGCATGCGTTGACACACTTGAAGATAATGACTGACTGATTTTAAAAGGCAGATTGCTGTCTGGAAAGCTGGGACATGAATAGGTTCTGTGAGACTCTTGGCAGGATCAGCTTTGTAAATAGAACATGTTGCCAAAGCAGTAGTTGTTGAGTTGCTGTGGTATAGGGTTAGTTGTGGTATAGGGTGTTAGATTAGGACCTGGGAGACCAGGGTCCAAATCTCCATTCAGCCATGAAGTTCCCTGGGTGACCCTAGGCAACTCTCAGCCTAAACTACAGTACATGGAGGATGGGAGGAGCCATGTACGCCACCTTCTTTGAAGGAAAAGTGGGATATAAAAAAGCAAAAGAAAAGAAAAGAAAAGAAAGAAACACACCAATCACACCTGAGTACTCCACCCCTTGTTCATTTTTACACACACTGTAATCCTCAACTGATGAGAAATTTAAGGGGTACCAGCACATACCTTGGGCTTGATTTCCTTAGAGTGACTGTAACTGGGGACAGTGTGATATATGGAGGGCTGTGATTTATTTCGAGGAGTGCTCCCCAATACCATAGCACTGGATCCTCACAGAAAGCAAGATCAGGCTTCTGTGTCTTTCCACCTCCACCTCCAAGATGAGTCTGGTTATTATTCTTTTATATTCACCCTCCAACCAAGTGAGGAAGGAAAGCTGAGCTGCATTACCAAAACCATTCTCTCCTTCCAGAATTGCCTTGTCATTGACAGACAGCTCCTTAAACAAACAAGGGTCATTAACCAGTGGCGGCATCATCATCATCATCATCATTATTATTGCACTGCCTTTCATCCAAAGATCACAGGGTGGTTTATGACTATTATTATTTATTGAATTTATATACCGCCCTATACCCGGAAGTCTCAGGGCAGTTCACAGAAAAGATCAACATAAAATCTACAGTACATATATATAATCAAAATAAAAACAACAACCCAATAACACACAACAACCAGAAAAGAGCCACATTTTAAAAGGGTATAGGATCTCAAACAGATCAACCAAAGGCCTGGTTAAAAAGGCACATTTTTACCTGGCACCTAAATATAATGAAAGCACGAGGCGAACTTCCCTGGGGAGAGAGCATTCCACAGATGGGGCCCATTCTGCAGAGAAGGCCCATTTTCATTTTGCCACCCTCCGGACTTCTTGAGAAGGAGGCAGATGAAGGAGGGCCTCAGAATATGATCTCAGGGTCCAGGTAAGTTCATATGGAAAGAGGCGTTCCTTGAGGTATTGCGGTCCTAAGTTGTTTAAGGCTTTATAGGTCAAAGCCAGCACATTGAATTGGGCTCAGAAACTAATTGGTAGCCAGTGGACCAGGATCGGTGTAATATGCTCAGACCGTCTTGCTCCAGTGAGCTACCTTGCCACGTGGGGGATAGGATTGAGCCCTGCGGAACCCACATTGAAGGTTCCACAGGGCTGCAACCCTCTGGGAATGACCATCCAAGTAGGACTGGAACCACCGCAAAGTGGTGCCACCAATCCCTAGTTCAGAGAGTCGCTCCAGAAGGATACCATGGTCAATCGTATCAAAAGCCGCTGAGAGGTCGAGAAGAATTAACAGGGACTTGTTTCCTTGTCTCTCTCTCAACAGAGGTCATACAGGGTGAGCAGTTTCTGTGCCAAAACCATACCTAAACCCCAATCGAAATGGATCCCGAAAATCAGTTTCTTCCCAAAGCACCTGGATCTGGTCCACAACCACTCGCTCCAGAACCCTGCCCAGGAAAGGGAGATTAGCAACTGGCCGGTAGTTAGTTATGTTTTCTGAAACCAGGGAAGATTTTTAAGAAGCAGTTTTACCACTGCCTCCTTCAAACAGACAGGGACCTATCCCCTCGTAAAGAGGCATTGACCTCCCTGACCCAGTCAGCTGTTCCCTCCCTGCTGGTTTTTATCAGCCAAGAGGGGCAAGAGGGTCTGGGCACAAATGGTTGCCCTGACTGATCCAAGCACCTTGTCTACATCCTCGAGACTTACCAATTCCTCCAACTCAACAGGACTAGACTGTGCTCTGGCCACCCCATGAGATTCATCTGCTATAACAGCAGTCAAGATATTGGTGAATGCAAGCGATTTTATCCTCAAAATGCTTTGCAAACAAGACACAGCAAGCTATCACCTTCTTTGGGCCAGCCTGTAAAAGGCCGGTACAACCGGATGACATAATGAAGATGCAATGGAGGCAGCAAAGTATGCCTTCTTTGCTGACTTCACACTGCCACTAGGTAGGCTCGATAATGAGCCCTTACCAGTGTTCGGTTTCATTCATTCAGATCTTTCCTCCACCTGCATTCAACTGTCTCCCAGCTTGCTTCCTTGCCCAAAGCTCTGGAGTACACCAGGGGGCCAATCGGGCTCTGTGAAGTGGTAGAGGGCACTCAGGGGTGGTTGTGTCTTCCACTGGATCCCACTGTGAAATCCACTGGATCCATCAGCTTCCGAGGGCAGACCTTCCTAATAGGTCCCCTATTAGGGGACCTACAGGGGAAAAGGTACTGATATCCTAAATTTCAACAGGAAGTGATTGACAAGGGACTGATGTCAATGTCCCCCACCTTCAAATCACCCTCTTCCTGCCTAGTCGAGAAAACAAGGTCCAGAGTGTGGCCTGCCATGTGCGTTGGGCTGGTGACATGTGGGGACAGCCCTATGGTTGTCATCATGGCCATGAGGTCCTGAGCCACCCCAGAGCCAGCTGCCTTGGCATGGATGTTGAAGTCTCCCAGAACCAGCAGTCTCGGAGTCCTCAATACCGCCTCCGAGACTAGCTCTGTCAACTCAAGCAGGGAAACTGTGGGCAGCGAGGTGGGCGGTAAACCAGCAGAATCCTAGTCTGTCCCCACCCAGGTTTCAGTGATACATGCCAGATCAGGCTCCTCATCATAATCAGATTATGGATGAGGGAGATTTTATTCTGAGCTGACCTGACATTCAGCAGCAGCAGTCACAGACCCGAGGGCTGGCTGATATGACAACCACAATTCCCCGAGTTGGAGGAGGGACTGGCACAGTCACTAACTCTCTGTCCCTCCTCCCAAGCCATACCTCCCCCTACCCAGAACCACTGAAATTGGGCCTCCCCATGCTCCTCCCTTCCCAAGCACATCCCACCAAGTACATATCCTTACAACCCAGTTAAAAACAGTTAAAACACACAAAAAAGAATTTAAAAGGATATAAAGCAGCAGTCCTTATAAAACCTGTCAGGGCCAGGTAGATAGAGGCAGGAGCAGGGCCCTCAGGCAGGAGGCACCCTGCCCTCAGGAGCAGGGTGGTTTACAACATAAAAACACAAATGACATAGTAACAAACAAATGTAAGACAATCTCTAGTAGTTCTGCTTGTTCTGTTCACCGGTCCATATGTGAAAATAGATAGTGCATCTTGACGCTCATGTTGCAGCCCAGGTTTCTGAAAGCAGTCAGCATGTTGTTGACAAGTTCTGCGTAGTTTCTGGCCTTATTGTTGCCAAGAAAGTTCTTCACTACCAGAACAAATGCCTTCCACGCTTCCAGTTCCACTTCGTTCATTGACTTTCCGAACTCTGGATCTCTGATGAGCTGATGGATCTGAGGACTTTCAAAGATGCCAGCTTTCAACTTCTCCATGGTCAATCCTGGAAAAGCCTGGCACAAGTAAGTGAAGCAGTCACCATCCTTGTCCAGAGCCTTGGTGAACTGCTTGATTAAGCCAAGCTTGATGTGCAGCGGTGGGAAGAGTATTCTGTCTCTGTCCACCAGAGGGTCGTTGATGACGTTCCTTTTTTTGCAAGGCACCAATTCCTCCCGCACAGGCTAGTCCTTCTTCGTGTAATGCTGAGCACAGAAAACATGGGTACTTGGTGAAGCCAGACTGTTGTCCCAACAAAAAGTTCACCATCTTCAGGTCAACACAAATAAACCACTTATGCTGATCCTAACCAATTTTCTCCAGCACATACTTCACTGCTTCATAGTTCTCCTTCAGTGTACTTGAGTGAGCCAGGGGTATAGAGGCAAATTGGTTGCCGTTGTGTAGCAGAACACATTTCAGTGATCGCTTGCTGCTGTCAATGAACAGTCTCCAATCTTTGGGTTCATACTGTGGCACTCCAAGCTTGAGCAGAAGCTGTGCAATATCTGCACAGTACACCAAGTCCTTCTCTTCCAAGAAAAAACAGAGGTTTTATGACTTCAAACTGATCGCTTTTCGACATAATCACCCAGAACTATCGGACCTGAATACTTCTTGTCATTAAAATAATCATTTCCAATCAAAACAATTATTCGACATGGCATTTTACCCCCACCAACTTCTTCTAAAATGCTCCACACAAGCGTACATGTGAACAAAAACGTAAAAAAAGACATGTGACCATAGCTCAAAAACTTGACCTGATTGAGCAAAACCAATGTGATTTTTGGATTCAGCACATCAGATTCGTCCTAAATCAACTGAAAAAACGCAGACAACAAATTTGTTGTTGACCAGTGTCATCTATTAAGCCTTCCATATTTTTTTCTTGGTCCTGACCAAGACTCAGTTTCAGACATTTACTAGTCTCCACACTTCATATGTCTAAGATAACGAGTTTCCTAAATGATTGTCATTTTAAATCTTAGGTGCAAAAGGAGATGTGGGCTCCCCTGGCTCCCCAGGAAGCCCAGGGATTCCTGGTACAAAGGGAGAAGCAGGATTTCCTGGCCCTCAGGGTCCTTCAGGCCAACCAGGTGTTCCTGGATTGCCAGGCAAAATTGGAGAGGGACCTAAGGGTGACCGGGGACCTCAAGGCCGACCTGGGCTTCAAGGTAAGAGTATTTATAGACAACATACAGTTGTACCTTGTAAGTCAAACAGCTTAGTTCCCAAACATTTTGGCTTCCAAACGTCGGAAACCCGGAAGTGACTGTTCCGGTTTGTGAACTATTTTTGGGAGCTGAATGTCCAACAGGGCTTCCACATTTCCGATTTTGAATGTTTTGGCAGTCGAACGGACTTCTGGAACAGATTCTGTTCAACTTCCAAGGTACAACTGTACCTGTATGTGTTTTTACAAACTTAATGAACAATTAATGTACAATGATCGTCCAACAGTACTTATTCAAGAACAAAAAAAATTGAGTGAAAGAATTTCGTGCTGGTCTATTCCCAAAATGGAAATGTTGATGTTATGCATCTTTGGAATTAAGGGGATGCTCATCAAATTTGCAGATGACACCAAACTGGGAGGAGTAGCTAATGCTGCAGAAGACAGAATCAGAATTCAGAATGACCTTAACAATGGGAGGACTGGGTCCAAGTTAACAAAATGAATTTCAATAGGGACAGATGGAAGGTTCTGTACTTAGGCAGGAAGAACCAGGTGCCCAAATATAAGATGGGGGACCCCCGGCTTACTAGTAGTACATGTGAAAAGTACAACAGTATGGTGCAGCAACAAAAAAGCTAATGCTATTCTAGGCTGTATCAATAGAAGTATAGTGTTCCGATCAAGGGAAGTAATAGTCACACTCTATTCTGCCTTGGTGAAACCACACCTGGAGTCCTGTGTCCAGTTCTGGGCATCGCAATTTAAGAAGGTTGTTGACAAGCTGGAATGTATGCAGAGGAGGGCAACGAAAATGACCAAGGGTCTGGAAGCCAAGCCTTATAAGGAACAATTGAGAGGGTTGGGTCTGTTTAGCTTGGAAAAGAGGAGGCTGGGAGCATGATAGCCATCTTTAAATATCTGAAGGGCTGCTACATGGAAGATGGAGCAAGCTTGTTTTCTCCTGGTCTGGATGGTAGGACTCGAATCAATGGCTTCAAGTTTTCAGAAAGGAGATTCTGACTAAACATCAAGAAGAACCTTCTGATGCTCAGAAAGGACTCCCTTGGGAAGGTGGTGAACTCTCCTACCTTGGAGGTTTTTAAGCAGAGTTTGGCTGGCCATCTGGCATGAATGATTTAGCTGTAATTCATGCATTGCAGGCAGTTAGACTAGATGTCCAACTCTACAATTCTCTGGTTCTCTGATTCTATTATTTGAATTACAGAATGTCAAATGGCTTAAGAGTTTCTTTAGGTACATTATTGTTATTTGGAAAGCAAAATGTATCAATGAATCTTTTTTTAATAGATAGATGTACATCTCAAATGCTGTTGTTTCCAGGTTCCACGAGATTATTGAAATGGAATTGTGAAAGTTGCATTCGTTTTGGATTTTGAAGTGTTTTATTGCTCCCAGGCACTTCTTTGGTTTTACCTTGGGCATAGTCAGCCATTATTTGGCCAGGCTCATTTGTTTTCTTCTAACAACAATATTGCCCATAAGTAACTTTTCCATTCCTGTTTTAGGACTTCCTGGGCCACAAGGCTCTCCAGGTGCTCCAGGATTACAAGGAGTCAAAGGAGAAAAAGGAAGCCCAGGATGGCCAGGAACACCAGGAAGACCTGGACTCAAAGGTGACCAGGGGCAGCAAGGAATCCCTGTAAGTCACTTTCAGGAGTACTGTATTAATGGATTTATCTGTTATTACATAATGAAATAGTGTTTGTTAATTTGTTCATTTCATTTACTAGATTAATTGGTTCTGAATTAATTTTCAAACCAGTATATATGTGTTTTAAAAATGTACTCCCCTGTACTAAATAGTTGCTGAAGGGGGCACATGCTGGAGCAACAGGTTGAGTCCAGTGCTCAACTTCCTGCACTCCCCACCCCCCATTGAACCTTCAAATTTGTTACAAGCAAGGCTGCCTAGCACATTTGGGACCAGGAGCAAGGATTATGACCTTACCTATTTCTCTTATTCTCTCTCATGCATTTTGAAAAAGGCATGGCCCCAAATCAATCTCTAAACATGGTAGCTAAGGTGGAAAAAGGAGGAAATGACAAAATGGTCCTTCAAAGATTGCCAACCTGCATGCTGACCTTATCAAGAATGGTGGGGGGGGGATGGTGATATCATCAACCAAGATGGTGCCTTGAATCGCCGCTGAGCTCCTTCCTGAGAACAATAACCAGCACAAACCGAGACAGTGACGAGTAAGAATTTTAAAAATAATTCCCCCTGTTAGGACAGCTTTAGCAAGTCTGGATTGCTAAAAGGGACCTAGATTCATGGATTTCACTACCTTTGAAAGAATCTCCCTCAGGCACAGGCCAAGCAATGGCAGGCCCCAAATTGGCTGCCAAAGCTTCCAAAAATGAAAAAGCAGAAGCAGGGAAACTGATAGGCCTTGAAAATAGGTAAAGAGACATCTGACCATTTGGTCCAGTCGTGGCCAACTCTGGGTTTGCGGAGCTCATCTCGCTTTACTGGCCAAGGGAGCCGGCGTACAGCTTCTGGGTCATGTGGCCAGCATGACTAAGCCGCTTCTGGCGAACTAGAGCAGCGCACGGAAATGCCGTTTACCTTCCCGCCAGAGCGGTACCTATTTATCTACTTGCACTTTGACGTGCTTTTGAACTGCTAGGTTGGCAGGAGCAGGGACCAAGCAACGGGACCTCACCCCGTTGCAGGGATTTGAACCACCAACCTTCTGATCAGCAAGTGCTAGGCTCTGTGGTTTAACCCACAGCGCCACCCGCATCCCTGGCCTTGAAAATGCACAAGGCCTAGTAGCCCTAATCAGGAAGGAATTAGCCCAAGACTGGGCAAAAGCACTCCTCTCACTGAGGGAAGACATTGCTAAATTAACTGAGACTGTGAATGATGTTAAAACTACAGCAAACACAGCAATGGAATTAAGCTTGAAAAATAAAACATCTATTAGGACTCTGAAACGCTCGCAAGCAGACCTTAGAATCCAACTGGAAGACTGTCAAGATCGGGGAAAAGGAAACTTTCCCAGGGGCCCACCTGAAAATTTTGGAGACTCAGATCTAAAAGCGGCCTTCCTCACATGTATTCAAGAATTATTTCCTGACTGCAAAATCAGTGCAGAAAATATAGAACGTATACACAGAGCCCTGAGAGCTAAACCTAAAAACGGGACCCCCCCCCCCCGAGATGTGATTGTCTGCTTTAACACATTCTTGGTGGGAAATGGTTTAATGCAACGTTTCAGAAAACTGGGAAAAATAGAACATGAGGACTCTGTTATAGCTATCTTCCCAGACCTTTCTCCTGGGACCTTGCAGCGATGTCATGAATTCAAAGCATACACCACATCGCTTCGCAATGCAGGGATAAAATACAAATGGGGATTCTCCTTTAGGCCGATCATCACTCATAATGGAATAACCAAGGTAGCAGCGTTGCATGTAGAAGCCAAAAAATTATTGAAACAGATCGATGTACAGATTGAAGACATGACAACAGAAGGAGTGGAGGAAAGCACCAATGAAGAGATATAAAAAGACCCTTTTGAATGGCAACAACAACGGGGGAAGACAGTGAAGAAAATTAAAGAAAGAAAAATCCAATACAGAAGATAAATGGACAGAGAATCCCACAAGATGGCTTCTGCTCTGCGTGAGATCATTTTGTCTTGGTTTTTATGACTTGCTTTGTAACTTTACTATCATAGAATGTTCCTGGGAGGGGGGGAAGCAGTGATTTTGGTCATCCCCTATTGTTAATACTGCTGAAAGAGTAGAATTTACTACTCTGTGGATACCACAATGGTTCCAACAGTAGGACGGAGTTTTCTTGTTGTAGGTGGGAGGGGAAGGGGGGGAGGTGAAGTTTGGGGTTTGTTAGATATAATGTTTTCCATGCACTCCTATAATGCACTAATCATCCTGGAGCAAGTATGGATCATTTAAAAATAATCACATGGAATGTTAATGGGCTAGGGTCACCCATACAAAGGAGACAGGTTTGGAAGGAAAAGGGAGACCGGACTTGATTCTGGTCCAGGAGACTCACCAGAGGAGGAGGGGGGCTACAATGAATACGTCTCCCCTCCCCTCCTCTGGGGGACAGTGGTTTGCCTCTCAGGAAACATCTAAGGCTCGTGGGGTAACAGCATGGGTTGCGGATAAATCAGAATTTAAACCTGAACAAACCCCTCCTAGTGATCCTGATGGATGTTACTTCTTTATCAGGGGCACATTTCAAGACCAATGGCTGACTATAGGTAATCTTTATGCACCAAACAACCAACAGGAAGAATTTTTGGAAAAAACATTGACGGAACTGGAAATTTTTTAAAAAGGTCAAACAATCCTGGGGGGAGATTTCAATTTAGTCCTAAATGCATATTTTGACAGAAATTGTTCAGGTCAGGGAAAAAAGGTCAATAGAGGTTCCCCATCAACAAAAACCCTTCTGTATAGAATTCTTTAAAAAATCAATTTATATGATATCCAGCGAATGGCAAACTCTGATTTAAGGGACTATACTCACTGTAGTAATTGCCATACAAACTACCGTAGATTCCAGCGTATTAGGCAACTGGGCATATAAGACGACACCCAACTTTTGCTGTTCAATTTTAGTGTTTTAGGGTTATAGAGTTTGAGTGCCGCCAGGGGCAGAGCGTGCACCCCTCCGCTGCCTCTGCCGTAGCAGCAGCAGCAGCCCGAGGTGAGGCGTTTGGCGGGCAGGCAGGTGAGCGCCGCGCTTGGAAGGACTTTCCGCATCCCCTTCTGTGGGGAGGGAGGAGGAGCGACAGCAGAAGGGGTGCCTCTGCTCACCGGCTCCCTCTCCTCCTTCCCAATGTGTATACCCGGGGTATAAGATGACCCCCGACTTTTGGGGTGATTTTCCAGGGATAAAAAGCTGTTTTGTACGCCGGAACATACGGTACTCTAGAATTGATTATTTATTGACAGAGGGATGGATCCATCGGATCCACTTCTCAGAGATCAAAGCAGGAGAAGTCTCTGACCATGCTATGGAGACTTGACCCATGGCTACTACAAGATCAATTGATTCTCGAACAGTTGCAAAAAGAGATACCAGAATTTTTTAAGATCAATGATGCAGGATTATATAACCCAGCTTTAATTTGGGATACCTTCAAAGCAGTAATTAAAGGAACATTAATCAGTGAGAAGAGTAGAATCAAAAGAAGAAAAAAGAAAATCAAATATTCATATCCAATTAGAAAAAGAAATAAAAGAATTAGAAGAAAAACATAAAATAACATGTGGTAACAGAGTGTATCGCAAATTAATTCAAAAAATGAAAGAATTAGGCATGTTAGAAATACCAAAAATAATAACATCCCTTCAATATTTAAATCTACAGTACTATGAATTTAATAATAAAAAACTCAACAATCTTGGCAAACCAACTAAAGAAATGTAAGTTAAACAGAACATTCCACTCAATAAAAACAATAAAAAGGTGAAATAACACATGATAAACTTAAAATTAACTAAGCCTTTCATGCATTCTATAAGACCTTATACACTTCTGAAACACCATCACTAAACACCATTCAGGAATTTTTGGCCACAGTTAACATTCCAAAATTAACAGAAGAGCATGCAACTTACTTAAATCAACCCTTTTCACTTAGCTAGTATAAAAAAGACAAAACCATTTAAGGCACCTGGACCAGACGGGTTTACTGGCTATTTTTATAAAACCTTTTCTGAACTTGTGGCCCCATTCTTGCTGAAATTATTTACAGATATAAAGGATCATGGCTTGATACCTGGAACTTGGAGAAACACACACATCGTAGTGCTACCAAAACCAAATAAAGACTTGGAGTCAGTCGAATCCTATAGGCCTATCTCATTAATAAATGTTGATTTAAAATTACTTACAAACACAGGTTAGCGATGATTGTACCGAATTATATACAGTCATACCTCGGGATAAATACACTTCAGGATAAGTATTTTTGGGTTACACTCCGCGGCAACCCGGAAGTAATGGAGCGCGTTACTTCCCGGTTTCGCTGCTCGTGCATGTGCAGACCGTCAAAATAACATCACACGCATGCGCGGAAGCGGCAAAACGCGACCCGTTCAGACGCGCAGTTGTGTCTTATGTTCTGTTCAGGATGCGAACAGGGCTCCGGAACGGATCCCATTCGCATCCCGAGGTACCGCTGTACATTCAGATCAGACAGATTTTATTAGGCAAAGGTCAATAACTACCCCAATTAGGAGGATCCTCAATGCAATACACTGGGAATCAAAACAACTGGCACCGACAGCCATCCTTACATTGGATGCAATGAAGGCATTTGACCGTCTTGAACGGAATTTTCTTTTTGAAACCTTGCGCGGTTTTGGCATGGGAGCCTCATTCACTGCACTGCTGACTACCTTGTATCAGGATTGTACCGCAAATATTTTGATAAATGGTATACATTCAGAGCCTATATCGATGGGCCAGGGCGCAAAGCAGGGCTGCCCATTGTCGCCCCTGCTTTTTGCCCTGGCCATGGAACCCTTGGCTCTAGCACTTAGGGGAGACCCTGAGGTGTCTGGAATACAAATTAATGGGCAGAGTCCTCTGGTGAACATGTTCGCAGATGACGTAGCCTTGATGCTGTCTCACCCTAGAACAAATCTCCCTGCAGTAATGAAAATTCTTGGTGCTTACGGAAAGGTCTCTGGTTTTTGTGTTAACTATAGCTAATCAAGGGGACGCGGGTGGCACTGTGGGTAAAACCTCAGCGCCTAGGACTTGCCGATCGCATGGTCGGCGGTTCGAATCCCTGCAGCGGGGTGAGCTCCCGTCTTTCGGTCCCAGCTCCTGCCCACCTAGCAGTTTGAAAGCACCCCTAAGTGCAAGTTGATAAATAGGTACCGCTTTGTAGCGGGAAGGTAAACGGCATTTCCGTGTGCTGCGCTGGTGCTGGCTCGCCAGAGCAGCTTCGTCACACTGGCCACATGACCCGGAAGTGTCTGCGGACAGCGCTGGCTCCCGGCCTATAGAGTGAGATGAGCGCACAACCCTAGAGTCTGTCAAGACTGGCCCATACGGGCAGGGGTACCTTTACCTTTATAGCTAATCAGAACTGCTATGCATTCATATGCCACCTGAAGTACAACTACAACTTCAGCACTCCAGTGGAATAAAACTTTGTCAGAAATGTTTTAAATGTTTAGGAGTTATTATCCCCAGGAACCTTCAAAATTTGGAAAAGCTTAATTTTGGTCCAATGATCCGAGAGATTAGACAAAAATTGAAAACTTGGAGCAGGGGTTCGCAGTCATGGTTGGGCTGAATTGATCTCACAATCCAGATGGAATTAAGGATTTAACTAACCATCAAGGAGCTTTATTAGCAAACTTGGGTATCAGGAAAACTCTGGACACCAAAATAATATTTGGGTTCACAGTCTAATTGAACGAGAGCGGGGAGCAAAAAGGACTAATTGATGTTTTTCTAAAATGGTGAGCTAAGTTAACACCAGAGGTGGAAATTAATAAGCTTGGCCCACAGGAATCTAGGCTGCTGCCCAAAAGAACCCTCCTCCCAATGACATGATATTGCTGCTTCTTTTTTTACATGATTATTGTTTTCAACAACTTTGCTGTTAAAGAGAATCTCACATTGTGCACTAAAGGGCAGGTAGAATATGAATTGTTTCTGCAAGACCTCAAGCATGGAAACATTAAGATGCCAGAAGGCCTATAAGCCTGCTACTGATCTCATTTGTGATGTTAGTATTAAGTATACATGAGACATACTTCACTCTAATAGTGGAGGTGGACAAAATACAGCGTAAGGCGACATCTAAAAGTGACAGGGTGAACATCCTGACTCTCCTTAATTTGAACATTGCATGGAAGGAAGAGGATTGGAAACAGGACCTAAAAGAAATGAATGTAACATGGGAAATATAGACAATTTCACCCACTTCAGCTAGAAAACACCATCACTCAAAACCATTGTCTGAAAGCACAATGCTCTGTGCATTCTTCTGCTGTAAAAAAGAGATAAGAACTATATTGTCTGAATGGTTAAACTTCTTACTACAATATTTTACTTTTGTAATGTGACATCTCAGGCGATTTAAAAGTTGATACCAAGTTAATCCACTGCAGGTGAAGCAGTGGAAGTGCTGGACTGATATCTTGCCTCGGTAATGGACCGGATGAGAGCCAACAAACTTCACTCCATCCAGATAAGACTGAGGCACTGTTGGTGGGTGGTTCCCCCAGACCAGAGGCTGGGAGGTGACCTGCTCTTGAGGGGGTTACACTCCTTCTGAAGGAGCAGGTACATTGCTTGGGAGTATTCCTGGATCCTCTGCTGTCACTTGAGGCGCAGGTGGTCACAGTGGTGCCGAGTGCCCACCATCAGCTTCAGCTCATGGCCCAGCTGTGCCCCTATCTGGACAAGGATAGAGTTAGGAACAGGAAGAGAAGCAGCTTCACATCCTCTCCCATGGAGAAGAGTCTAGCAACAAAAACCTCTTCTTTTTATTATTTTTTATTTATTAATAAATGATACAGAAAATGAAAATGAAATAAACAAATACTGATACAAAGTAGACCAAAAGAAAATACATATACACCCTACACTACAAACATAAACCCTACAAACACACTTTCCTCTACCAAGACTTGACTTCCTTTGGTTCAAATTTGAATATTATTGCATTCTTTGGATAATACATCTTATAACCATTTCTAGTTTTTATTCTCGCTTATTCCATGCATATCAATATATTCTTTTTAGAGCAGTGTTTTTCCATATACTCCTCGAAACATTGCCATTCTGCCATTTTTTATTTGTCTAGAGCCTTATGACTGCTTTTAGCTTTGCCAATTCTATAAATCCATTTAATTTACATATCCAATCTTCTTTTGTGGGTATTGTCTCACCTTTCCATTTACTAGCAAGAACTATTCTGGCGGCTGCCGTAGCGTATAGAAAAATTGTTTTCATTTCCTGTTGGATGTCCTTCCCTAATACAGTAGACCTAATAAATACGCCTCTGCTTTGTTTTCTATGGGGATTTGGAGCATCTTTTTCAACTCTTCATGTATAATACCCCCAAAATTCTTAATCTTTTCACATCTCCACTGAACATGAATCATTGTCCCTTCGACTTTATCGCATTTCCAATACAGATTGGACTTTAATTTATAAATCTTTGCAAGTTTTGATGGTGTCAGATACCACCTAAAGAACATTTTCATAAAGTTCTCTTTAATGCTATAGCAGGCGGTAAATCTGGTATCCACTTGCCAAAGCCTCTCCCACTGTTCTAGGTAAATTGTATGGCCGATGTCCTGTGCCCATTTGACCACTACCTCCTTTACTACTTCATCTTTCAAGTCCCACTCTAGTAATAAGTCATAAATTTTACATTGCAATTTATTTATTTATTTTTAACAATACATAATATAATTTTAAATCTCATAATATAATTTTAAATCTTTCTCTTTTATCCATTAACAATTTGTATTGATCTTTTCTCCATTCATCAAAACATATTACTCATAATCGGGATCATATTGAAGAGATAGAGCATTTTGGAGAGAACGTTCATTTTGATTATTGAAATTCTTCCCCAAAACGACAATTTTAATCTATTCCAAATCTTAAAATCTTTTTTAATTTCTCTCCAGTTTTTTTGCATTTGTTGTCAAAAAGGTTAATATTTTTCATTGTTATTTCAATTCCCAAATACTTCGCTTTTTTCACAATCCATCTTTTCCTGTAGAGCTTTTTGCTCCTGTTCACAAATATTTTTAACCATGAATAGCTTGGGAGTACTCTCTGGACAAGGATAGAGTTAGGAACAGGAACAGGAGCTTCACATCACTCTCACTGATGTCAAACTGCTTACGTAGTTATGTTTGACTGCTATTTCCCACAATTCCCACCTCGTTCTACAACGTATAGCAAATTGTGTTACCCACTTATTTCATATGCAGAACTTGGAGTCTTGTGCCATGTAGCAGATCCTTTTTTATGCATAACTTACTTGTCTATTCAATTTCAGGAGATACGTGTTGACTGCTTGACTTCTTGCAGTTTTAGAAATTGTCCACACATCTGTGTGTCACTTGTCTCCAAAGGCATATCTGAGGGCTGTTTTCTCTTCTGCAGGGCAATGCTGGCTTTCCAGGAGCTGCTGGCCCAAAAGGTGACGTGGGGCCTTCTGGAATTCCAGGCCCTCAAGGTATGAAGGACGATATAATGGCCATCAGTAACTACATGGTCTTCTGATTTAGAATGACAATAAAGAGGAAATAGATTTTCATTCTAACTCCCTTGGAAGGTGGTGGACTCTCCTTCACTGACAGTTTCTAAGAAGAGGTTGGATGGCCATCTGTCATGGATGCAATGTAGTTGAGATTCCTGCATTTCAGGCAGTTGGACTAGATGAACCTTGAGGTCCCTTTCAACTCTACAGTTCTATGATTCCATGATTGTACTCAAGTAGAAAGTATAAAATAGTTCAAGTATTTGGTATGTAGGAAGTGTGGTTTAGAATTAGTAGATAAATAAGCAGAAGAGTTGCCTATACTGAAGTTTAATTTCTATCCAGGTCCAAAAGGTTCTTCAGGCGTTCCTGGACTCAAAGGAGAACAAGGTGACCAAGGGTTTCCCGGAGCTAAAGGTATGTCATAGCTTTGTCCATTTTATCTTCAGGTTTGATTTCAAGGACAGGCTGGTGTCTGAGGGGTGGGCAGAAGAGGTGGGGGGGCAGGAGAATGATCCAGGCCAGTGATTTGTGGGGTTGTGTGCCACCCATGAAGCAGGGGGGAGTGTCTAGGCACTCGGAGATGGAGGAAGAGGGGGTGAGGGAAGAGTTGCAGGGAGGCACAGTCCCAGAGAATTGGCCATTAGAGTTTTCCTTGTACCTTCCTCCACTATGTCCAAGAACGGCATGAGCATCTGGAGCTACTGCACAGTATAAATTGCTAGTTGCTTGCATAACCTGTGTCAGACGAGAGTGTTTAAGTAAACGGGAAGGGGTGTGGTTGCGCTGTTGCTCCAACTGTCCATGTTGCAGCCTAGCTAGCTAATTAGCAGGAGTGGTGCTTATATCCCTTGTACTTTGGGAGCTGACATAATGGAGTGCTTTGTCAACATAGAGCTAAACTTCCAGAGGTGTGTCTTCATTAGGACTGGGTATGCTCAGCACATTTGATTATTTTGATGTCAAGGAGCAGAAATATTTTTTTTTAATGAATTCAGCAGAATCTCAAATACATAACATGATCCTAAGGGGCCTCTCCAATTAGCACCTTTGTTTGTAATCCCCTCAACATATAATATTGACATAATGTAATTTGCTGAGTGGACATTATTTACTCTTTATCTTTGACAGGTTTTCCAGGCCCACCAGGTCCTCCAGGCCCCTTCCTGCTCTTGAAAGGTGAACCAGGTGAACCTGGCCCTGTAGGCCCAGTAGGCCCTAAGGGATTTCCTGGTCCTCCAGGCCCAAAAGGCCAACAAGGTGAGAGGCTTTTTAGTTCTTCTAGAATTCATAGGTTTGCGAGGCCAAATCAGGTGAGTCACAATAAAGCTATCACCACCATGTTGGAAATCAGTTTAGGCTGTCCAGAACAGTGCGACACATGGTGCCTGGGCTCAGATGCATTCTTCCAATGAGACATGCATTTTGTCCATTTCCATGAGGGCTGCAATGTGGCTGGAGAAAGGCACAAGCCTTTTTCAATAAGATACATATTTCTGGTTAACCTATTGCCCCACTTTCTACAGAGGAAGGACAGTCTTTATCACTTTCTAGGGTATTTCTATGGCTTTCTGCACTTGTACCAGAATGGAACTATTCTAGGGACAGATGCTGAGATTTCATTTGCAGCAGAGAAGCTCAGTTGCTCCCTGGTAGGCTGCTGGCATGGCAATTAAAGAAGAAACAATGTGAAAAAATGATTAATAAATTGATTGTGAATGGAGAAATAATTGAGGAACCAAAAAAGATAAGTAACAGCTTCCTGGCATATTTCAGGGAACTCTACAAAGAAAATCAAGAAAAAATTGACAAGTTCTTAAACCAAAATAAACTCTGGAAGATTTCAAAAGAGGAAGCGGCTCCAATCAGCATGATAGAAATCCAGCAGGCAATGAAAAAGATGAAAGTAGGTCCAGAAAGATTGCCAGCCAAATATTATAAAAAAGTAGAAGAATTATTGTCATTACCATTTAAAGATAACATCTTTAAGATGTAAATAACATCTTAAATACAGGAAAGCTGCCAGAATCATGGGAGGAAGCCTACCCTGTTTCCAAAGGGAACAGGGCCATCAGCTGTTAAAAATTACGGACACATCTCATTACTTAACAATGATTATAAAATCTTTGCAGACATTTTAGTGAGTAGACTGAAATGGACACGGAAGAATTATATCAGATATCTGGGAATTCTTTTCACTGAGACACTATCATGGAAAGGGGCACATCGAGGCTATGAAACTCAAAGTGCAGAAAGCTTGTGGGGCATTAATGAAATTCTATTGTATGGCAGAACAAATTCCTCAGGAAAGTGCTCTCGCTCCCCAACGGGACTCCAGCTGCTCTTCTTCACGTCAGCATTGAAGCTGACGTGACAACAATACAGGCTAGAATTGATTACCTGTGCTTAAATTATGTGAAAAGACTTCAATTTCTTTTGGAGGAGAGATTCCCCGCTATGTCACACACAGAACAGAAACAGAACCAATGTTGGAAGGATGGTATCCAACGCCTCTTGTCCCAATCAATTACAAGATTTTCAGGTGACTTAAGAGGCACTTAAGAGATTGTCTCTTTAGGTCCTATACAGAAAGGGATCTAACCATGATGGCTTCTACCAAGAGCTCACCATGGTTCCCACTTATTAAAACGGAGCATACCCAGGCCTGTTACCTGTCAAAGCTCCCACTTGCCGTGCTTAGAATCGCTTTCACAGAATTACGATTCCAATTGATGCCCTCGGCGGTGTTGGATGGACGCTACGGCAAAGTACATTATGAAGAGAGACTTTGTCTCTGTGGGCAACCCTGTGTGGAGGACCTGTGCCACTATTTATTGCAGTGCCCGTTATATATATACCCAAGAGACCGATTCATAAAACCCTTGTTTCCAAATGGAACTCATTTGAATAGGGGGGAAAGGGTGAAATGGCTGCTGAGCGATGCTGATGACTTTGTAACTTATAAAGTAGCACTCTATGCATTGGCAGCTAAGAAGAACAGGAGGAAAGAACTAGATAAAATAACGGTCATCTGCAAAGGGGATTCAGATATTTAATTTGGCATATTTTACTAGAGAATTCAACTATTCTATTTTATGCAACAAATAATCTTAGTAGTTGTGACCATCGTTTATATCGTATGTGTGGTGCCTGATTATTTTTATGGTTATTGCTGTTTTTGCTTTTGTTGTTATTTTTCTGAATGATGCCATGGCCTATGGCTAGCACAATAAAAGTCTATGATGATGATGATGATGATGTTGATAACAACAGAATCCCAAGAGAAAGTGTGCCAACAGTTTAGAGAAGATAAACAAATTTGGGTCAGTCACAGGCTTAAAATTAAATAAAGATAAAACCAAAATGTTAGTTTAAAACATTTTTAACTAAAAGAGAATTACAACAGTTTATAGGCCTTATGATCACCAAGAAAATCACGCATTTAGGCATATGGATAACAGTTAAAATATTAATTTGTACAAAGATAATTACATACCAATCTGGAAAGAGATAAAAAGAAATTTGGAAATACAGTGGTACCTCGGGTTAAGTACTTAATTCATTCCAGAGGTCCATTCTTAACCTGAAACTGTTCTTAACCTGAACTTTAGCTAATGGGGCCTCCTGCTGCTGCCGTGCCACTGGAACCCGATTTCTGTTCTTATCCTGAAGCAAAGTTCTTAACCTGAAGCAAAAATTCAAAAATGATTGGAATATATTTAAACAGTATGGAGAGATATTTTTTTTTTTGACTGGTTTAGAATAACTCCTGTAAGGAAAAATACTAAAATACAGTGGAAAAAAATAGATTACCAAATATATAGATGCGTTATGAGTGGCATTCAACTAAGTAAAATAAAAGACTCAAGTAAGAAGGGTGTAAATGGAGTACAAATGAATCAGATGAAGTACACATTTTATTTTCTTACATTTTAGAATCACATGTTTAGTTACAGGAAAATTTACAAAGAAGTTACAAAGTGATTTCATGAATGTTTGTTTTTTAAAGAAATCAGTAAAGATGATTGCAAAAAGAGAGAAAGAGAGAGAAGCTCATTTGCTCAATGGTTGCCAGTGGTGGGGCCCCAGGAAGTGATGGTGGAAGTTTGGTAGCTGCAGCAGATGAGAGTTGGAGGGAGTGGGGATTCTACAGCTTTCTTATCCCACACTCTACAACCTGAAATAGGGCTGGGCCAGGGAAAAATAGGCATTTACTGGGCGGAGAAGGGGTTCCATTTAGGGGTCCTTGTACAGTTGCCATGTCTCTGCTTCCATTTCCCTTTTCCCACATCCCAGTTCAGTGTTGCCTCCTTCCATCTCACACCACATGCCCACTCTAGCCAGCCCCACAATGGTGAATGGCACTGTGGTCTAAACCACTGAGCCTCTTGTACCTGCTGATCGGTATGTCAGCAGTTCAAATCCACACAACGGGGACCTAGCAGTTCGAAAGCAAACCAGTGCAAGTAGATAAATAGGTACCGCTGCATCGGGACAGGTAAACAGCACTTGAAGCGGTTTAGTCCTTCTGGCCACATAACCCAGAAAGCTGTCTGTGGACAAACGCTGGCTCCCTCGGCCTGAAGCAAGATGAGTGCTACACCCTACACCCTACACTAAAAAGGTCCTTTACCTTTTTAGTACCACAAAGTATATAAAGAAGTGAAAATAGGATGTGGGTAAAAACAGGCCCATGGTGGGTAGGGGAGATAAGTATCCACTCCACTGGCTGGATCCAGATCCCACTACTGATGTAGTGATTCCCTGCACACCCTTGGAAGCTGCTCCCCAGGTGTTTAGAATACTGATTTGCCCATTGTACATCTTATTTCAAATGATTTGTTGTTGTTTAGTCATTTAGTCGTGTCCGACTCTTCGTGACCCCATGGACCAGAGCACGCCAGGCACTCCTGTTTTTCACTGCCTCCCGCAGTTTGGTCAGACTCATGCTGGTAGCTTCAAGAACACTGTCCAACCATCTCGTCCTCTGTCGTCCCCTTCTCCTTGTGCCCTCCATCTTTCCCAACATCAGGGTCTTTTCCAGGGAGTCTTCTCTTCTCATGAGGTGGCCAAAGTACTGGAGCCTCAGCTTCAGGACCTGTCCTTCCAGTGAGCACTCAGGGCTGATTTCCTTAAGAATGGATACATTTGATCTTTTTGCAGTCCATGGGACTCTCAAGAGTCTCCTCCAGCACCATAATTCAAAAGCATCCATTCTTCGGCGATCAGCCTTCTTTATGGTCCAGCTCTCACTTCCATACATCACTACTGGGAATTTCAAATGATAGTGACTCCATAAATCCACTGTAATGACACATCCTTATTTCAACAGGTGTAACGGGACCTGTGGGTGTGACTGGTCTCCCAGGCACTCCGGGATTTGATGGAATGCCAGGTCAGAAAGGAGAAACTGGTCCTGCTGGTCCTCCAGGCAAGTCCAATCTTCTTCCATTGCTAATAATAATAATAATTAATAATAATTTTATTATTTATACCCCACCCATCTTTCTGGGTTGCTATGTTCTGTATGTAGTCCAGTGCCAAGTCCTAAGGAGTTTAATAGAGGCTTCAGTAAGTCAAGAGCAATTCTTGATTTATTATTTAAAGGCACATTATTCAAAAGTGAGTCCCAGTGGTACTTATTCCCAGGTAAGTGTGTTTAGATTTACCGCTGTGTAACACAAACAATGCCAATCCATGTATGTTTACTTTTAAATGTGTCCCATTGTTTCCATGCTCAGCCATGGCTTGGCTCTGTGTGAGGTGCAAACGAATTAACTGTCAGTGAACTATCTTAGATATACAATTTTTATCTTGCAGGTCCTAGAGGCTTTCCTGGCCCACCTGGTCCTGAAGGCATGCCAGGGTCAATGGGTCCACCAGGGAGTCCCTCTGTAGCTCACGGTTTCCTTGTGACCAGGCACAGCCAAAGCACAGAGGAGCCAACATGCCCATCTGGAACAAGACTGATGTTCCACGGGTATTCTTTGCTTTATGTACAAGGAAACGAACGGGCTCATGGTCAGGACTTGGGTAAGAGAGCACAAAACAAATTGAGTCAATTGAGCGTATTACATTAGAGAAAGACACCTTTGTCGCAATTGCCTTCCCTAAATCAAGTAAAATTGTAGTGGACAATTTAGTTTTGTCAACTGCTGCAGCATCTAAAAGGTGCCATTAAGCTCCTTTCTGCCTCAAAAAGCCAGTCTTGATAAATGGGATCCTGGGCTGTTTGGGGAAGTCTTAACCTGTCACTTGAACCTGCATTCTTCCTGTACTTGTTCACCCCCCACTGCACTGCGTAGATTCACAGATTGTAACATTTTAATTCATTATTTTAAAGAATAACTTGGAAAATGTGAAAACCTAAAATTATTTTCTTTTCTTTAACCAAAATTAAAACTTCATAATAATTGTAAATCTATTGGACAGCTGAAGACATTTTCATGTGGCTCTGAAGGGCATTTTGCCACTTATTGGAGTGAACAGGCAGGGTCCACCTGTGAACAGCCACCTTAAGCCTCACCTCACAAGCAGAGCAGCTGTGCCCAGTTGTTTGATGCTTCAAAAGCCCAAGCATTTTTTCATCAGTTTTTAGGAATGGCATTTTAGCCCACAATCCCCAACCTTCCCTCTTCTCCACCTGTGTGCTGTTCTGCAGGTTCTCCCTGCAATTTCAGAGTGACATGGAGAGGAAGATCCATGTCTATGCAGAAATCCTTGCGCAGTCCTTATAGGGCTCATTAGCTGAATCCTGACCATAGTTCTCTAGCCTTGTATAAATTGCTTTGGTTTCGTAGAAAACCATTTTTTTGTAGAAAAATCAGTCATTTATTTTTGCTATTTTAGGCACAGCTGGGAGCTGTCTACGTAAATTCAGCACAATGCCTTTCCTGTTCTGCAACATTAACAGTGTATGCAATTTTGCCTCAAGGAATGATTATTCTTACTGGTTATCTACCCCTGAGCCAATGCCAATGAGTATGGCTCCTATTACAGGAGACAACATCAGGCCTTTCATCAGTCGGTAAGCATTGAGAAATTTTATATTTACAAATTCCTGTATGAAGATTTTGCATTTCTCCAGACATTGCAACACAATTTGAGAAATGTATTCTAGAGCAGTTGAAAGGAGCTCCCTTGCTATCAAGATGTTCAGGCTGAGGATATGTGGATGGCAGGTGGATTGTTGCTCAGAGAGGGATAGAAAAATCAGGGCAAGACAGGTGGAGCAGAGTAGAGTTGCCAGCCAGGAATCCTATCATAGCCTTGCAACCCTGAGGGGAAACTTTCTTCCTCCAGTCCACTGGTGGAGCACACTATATTTTCCCCAGTATGCTCAGCGCAGTAGGATGAAAGGACACGGGCAGCTTCTCTCCGCAACCCCCCCCCCCATCCTATGTGAGCTTCTGGCTAACTCGGGTATCAGAGGCACCTCTTCATGGTGTCAGTGAAGTTAACTCTTTATTCAAAGAAACACCTCCGTGAGGCAGTTGTGAGGACTGAAGGTCCCCATCTTCCCACAGTTGCCTAAGTCTCCTCTTCCCCAGGGTCCTTCCCAAGCAATCTGAGACTTCGCTGACACTGCTGTTTCTGCTCTGCCCTCTTCATACCTCTTCTGGTCCTGGGAAATGAGCTGGTCACAGCAGGAGGGGGAGACCCCCTTGCAGCCTGCCTGCCATCCCTGTTTCTTGCCCCCCTTCCTCTCCAGCCTCTGCTTCTGCCTCTGAGTCTGGACTTGTTGTTGTTGTTGTTGTTGTTGTTGTTGTTGTTGTTGTTGTTATTTATAACCCACCCATCTGGCTGGGTTTCCCCAACCACTCTCAGCGGCTTTCAACAAAATATTAAAAATACAATAAAACATCAAACATTAAAAACTTCCCTAAACAGGGATGCCTTCAGGTGTCTTCTAAAAGTCAGATAGTTGTTTATTTCCTTGACATCTGATGGGAAGGAGTTCCACAGGGTGGGTGCCATTATTGAGAAGGCCCTCTGCCTGGTTACCTGTAACTTCTCACAGTGAGGGAGCTGCCAGAAGGCCCTGGGAGCTGGACCTGTGTCCAGGCTGAACGATGGAGGTGGAGACACTCCTTCAGGTTTACTGGTCTGAGGCCGTTTAGGGCTTTCAAGGGCTTTCAACACTTTGAATTGTGCTCAGAAATGTATTGGGAGCCAATGTAAGTATTTCAGGACCAGTGATCTCGGCGGCCACCCCCAGTCACCAGTCTAGCTGCCGCATTCTGAATTAGTTGTAGTTTCTGGGTCACCTTCAACGGTAGCCCCACGTAGAACCCCACGCAGAGCATGCACCACTCTAGCGAGACAGTCCGCAGGCAGGTAGGGCCTGCGTACCAGATGGAGCTGGTAGACAGCTGCCCTGGATACAGAATTGACCTGCGCCTCAATGGACAGCTGTGAGTCCAAAATGACTCCCAGACTGCGCACCTGGTCCTTCAGGGGCACAGTTACCCCAGTCAGGACCAGGGAGTCCATATCATAAAGTGTTGGCAATATAGTTAATATTATTTAATATACACAATTATATAATTAAATGCACTGTTCATAGATTTAATACATTTATTTATTAAACAAATTCAGTACACAAACAGATGTATGCACATCAATGCATACACCACCACCAATGGAGCTGGAAAATAGGAAAGAAAACGGAAAGGTTGCAACATATGAAATTTTTTAGTTTATAAAAAAGGCAAATTAAGAGAAGAGACAGTAGAGGTGTATCAGCTAATACAAGATTGTCAAGAGAAAGTGGATAGAGATTTGCTCTCTCACAGCAAACACTGTGTTGCCTTCATGTCCTGCTTGTAAGTGCATATCCACCCTCCCTCACCCCAGTTAGGGGCCAAGATGACATTTGAGGGAGGCAACATATGTGCCTAATGAACGAATTGGGCAGGGGGGTAGATGTGTGAGCGCACCAAAGCCATGAAGGAAAGCAGGAGAGGAGAGGAAGAGAAGAGACCCACATCATGGGCTAAAGACTTGTGCGGAACCCCCTCCTCTCATGCCCTCTGCTCTGGGTAAATGCCTTGGTGGCCCCTCCCAAATGTAACTCCACCCTGCCCATTTCTCCCCAAACACAACATGATGGGGGGGTGGAGGTAAAGTCAGAGGAAAGAGGTGAAGTCAGAGGAAAGAAAGAATGTCACATGAACAACACCCCTCCCCCTTTAAAATCCAAAACCAAAAACCGGTCCGAGGGACAAGATAGTGGGGCAAGAAATAGGGAAATTGAAACTCGACTTGCCCCCTCATGGCCCCCTCATCCCAGCTGGATATGCTCAAGGGGGGGTGAGGAATGCCACCCTCTGCCTCTCCATCAGAGGCATCTGCCTGAAGAAGCATCCCTCAGGAGGAGGTCAAGGCCACCACCCTGAGCCTCGCTTCACCAGTGGTGGAGATGAAGGTAGTGTTGAAGACATCCTCACTGAAGCGGAAGTGCAAGCAGGTTTTGCCCATGCTAGAGTCATTGGTGAGCAGAAGTTTCGCCATCTTTGATCTGACTGGCACTTGGGAGCTGGAGGGGAGGGGGAATTAGCAGGAGGGAGGGTCATCACCCATGGGCCACATGCTGGACCATCCTGCCCTAAACAATACACCAACTCAATAGTTTGTTCTGCTGCCTCAGCCTTTGTAGCTGGAGTCAGTTAAAGCCCTGTACTCCCAGGCCAGGTGGGCAATGCCTCCAAGGCAGGGAGCTGTTGTGATGAATAACGCAGTAAAAGGGAGGACTGGAGGGTATTCAATCTATATGTATTTTTTCAACTTTGCATTATACTTTTCTCAGGTGTGCTGTATGTGAAGCTTCTGCAATGGTGATGGCAGTTCACAGTCAAACAATTCAAATTCCACCATGTCCAGAAGGATGGAGATCACTGTGGATAGGCTACTCCTTTGTGATGGTAAGTGCTCCAAGTTATACCTGAATGCATTTAATTCTATTTCTACTAGTCCATGTTCCATTCATTTTCACACAATCTAAAAAGAACCCATTCTTTTTAAGACATATGAGCAAGTTACCTTTTAAAGTTCTATTTTTGCTTGTCTAGCTGTCCAGATTTCTTCAGGGTGACCCTGGTGACCATGCTAGCTGCCATTTCTTAGGGAATAAATTGAATGGACTCTGATTTTATGAGTTTATCCACACTTCTGCCTGGTTACCCTGCCACAACAATGCTTGGAATTTAAGATCTGGGGCAAGATGTGTAGTGAAACTAAACTGGGTTTCAGAATTTACCTTAGAGGGCAACAACAATTGTGCCTATCCCCATTAAGTGCTGTATTGTTGCAGATGCCACTGCATTGATTGTGACAACACAAAGAGTAAAGCAGCTAACCAATAAACTCAAACTTGCACAGGGACAAAGGAGGACGCCTTCACCCTGGTGTAGCCTTTATCACACATGTGCCACAACAAGACAATGTCCTAACCACCCCCACCCCCGCAAACAGCAGACAAATCAATAGAGTTGATCCAACAACACCCTCCCGCACACACACATTAACTTTATGACAATATTTTAAAAATGCAAATATATAAAGCCCTTGAAATGCATGAAATGTAGGACAGAACAAATAACTAAGCGGATATGGATCAATTCCAGTCTGGGTGCATGCACAATTTGAGGACTATACCTTGGTAAGCCTTGGTCACCCTTGTACTGAGACTGGAATGGGAAGAGTGGGACTCTGGTTCTGGTTCTCTCATCAACTTTTGATAGCATTGACCCCGATATCCTGGTCATGACTCCTGGACTGGCTCTGTGGGTTATTAAGAGCACTCTTTCACAGTTTTTCCACTCCTGCTTGCACAGCTGTGTCCAGAGAACAGTATTGGGAGATTGCTTCAGTCTTATGATGTCATAGAGCACAATCTTGTCCTCAGTGCTGTTCACCACTGGGAGGAGTCATTAGACATTTTGAGTCAAAGTGTCATTGGTATCCTGATCCTGGTTTCCATGGTGGGTGGTTCCAGTCTCCGGGAGAGTAGCTTGTGCTGGATGGGTTTGTGTAGACACTTAAAGCAGCCACAGAATTATCTTAAAATGTACCTTTAATGAAGGACTATTTGATAGCCAGTGGGGTGGATGGTAAAACCTGGGCTATGAGACCATGTGCTTTTGTGGTTGCACATTTAATACAGGGTAAGCCTAATTTGAACATAGTGGTACTTTTTTCTAGGTAAAATTTATTGTATTTTATTGTTATTTATTAAATTTTGGAGTCTCCTTCTCAAAAATGGACCAACTTATCAAGATATAAAACCAAGGAGAAATCAACATGAATCCATATAATACTAAAAGTACACACCCTATAAGCAAAATAAAAACTGGCAGCATGAACAACTAAAAAACAAATCAAAGCATTTATGATCAGTAAGAAAAACAACAGCAGCCCATCACATGCCATTGCATGCTTTGGAACAGAGGGAGATTTTCACCTGGTGACATTGGCAGGCCTCACTGGGGAAGGGTTTCATAAATCCCTTGTCAGCTTTTTCAAAATGTCCCTCAGAGGTGGCACATGGAGGGCTCGGCTAGTAGGTTCATATCAGAAAAGATTGTGACATCAACCATTGTGGTATCTGTATAGGACAAGGGTCAGCAACCTTTTTCAGCTGTGAGCCGATCCACCGTCCCTCAGACCATGTGGTGGGCCAGACTATATTTTGAAAAAATAAATGAATGAATGAATTCCTATGCCCCACAAATAACCCAGAGATGCATTTTAAATAAAAGGACACATTCTATTCATATAACCAGTATGTTTATACTGGTTCCCTAACCGTCCACAGGCCGGATTGAGAAGGCGATTGGGCTGCATCCGGCCCCCAGGTATAGGATGTACTGTAAGTCATTGTTCAGAGTCAGCAATAAGCTTTGTGGCATCTGAAAGATGAACAAATTTTATTATAATATAAATTTTCAGAGACTAGAGTCCACTTCACCTGATGCATCAGATACACAAACTATTTTTGCATTTCTTGTGTCCATAATTTAAATGTAACATCTAAATTGGTAAACCATTTTAAACCACTGAGCCTAGGGCTTGCTGATCAGAAGGTCAGCGGTTCGAATCCCTGTGACGGGGTAAGCTCCAGTTGCTCGGTCCCTGCTGCTGCCAACCTAGCAGTTCAAAACCATGTCAAAGTGCAAGTAGATAAATAGGTACCGCTCCAGCGGGAAGGTAAACAGCGTTTCCGTGGTTGCTCTGGTTCGCCAGAAGCGGTTTAATCATGCTGGCCACATGACCTGGAAGCTGTACGCCGGTTCCCTCGGCCAATATAGCGAGATGAGCGCTGCAACCCCAGAGTCGGCCACGACTGGACCTAATGGTCAGGGGTCCCTTTACCTTTACCTTTACTAACTATTTTTCAACTTCTAGTCCCATCTGTAGAATACCAATAACAGTTATTTACCCCACTGAATTGTTATTAAATACTAAATGTACTGTTGAATTATATGTAACTAAAAACAATAATTTATTCTTATCAACTGATGCATGACCTGTATTTTTGGCAGCACACCAGTGCTGGTGCAGAAGGCTCAGGGCAAGCTCTGGCATCTCCAGGTTCCTGTCTGGAAGAATTCCGCAGTGCTCCCTTCATAGAATGCCACGGCAAGGGCACCTGCAATTATTATGCAAATGCTTACAGCTTCTGGCTTGCCACTATTGAGAGAAATGAAATGTTCAAGTAAGTTGGGAACATCTTCTGCATTGACAATACCTGCCCAAGGATATAAAAAATGCATTTTGAATGCAGCTTTTTAAATAGTTAAAATTAATGTGACTAGATGTGACAGAGTGAACTTACTTTGCCTTTTTGGTCCCTTTTTTTGGTTTGTTTCTGTTGTGCTTCTACCTGACCAGGTTCTATCAATCAGATTCCCACTGCAATTGAGATCCCAATTCACAGTTCAGATACAAGTTGTCTACATGCTTTAATGCATATTTTGGTCAAACTATTACTTTGGACCTGATACAGATTCAGCCTAGAGAAGAAGTGCATTACAGCCAGTTATGGGTCAGGAACAGAAGTGTGCTCAGATAGCAGCAGAGGAGTATATGCTCCACTGCCCGAGCAGGTGCCTGGGGCACACCCCCAAAGAGGATGGAAGCCGAGGGAGCCCGCTGTGGCTCGCCTCACAAAACAGCATGTGGAGTTCACTTGCACACCGCAGCCCAGTTGAGGAGCTAGCAGCCCAGTTGAGCTAGCAGCATTGAGCTGTCATGCAGGGAAGCTGTCTCTGCAGCTCCCTCACATGCCTAATGAGAGAGCGTATTGTGGGGGCCCATGGTCACACCCCCTCAAAAAAATGTGCCCAGTGCTGAGGGGCCTCCCGCTGCTGCCGCGCAATTTCTGTTCTCATCCTGAAGCAAAGTTCTTAACCCGAGGTACTATTTCTGGGTTAGCAGAGTCTATAATCTGAAGTGTCTGTAACCTGAAGCACCTGTAACCTGAGGTACCACTGTAGTTCTTTCATGTTCTGCTTCCATGTGATAACTTAAATACAGTGGTACTTGGGTTACATACGCTTCAGGTTACATACACTTCAGGTTACAGACTCCGCTAACCCAGAAATATTACCTCAGGTTAAGAACTTTGCTTCAGGATGAGAACAGAAATTGTGCAGCGGCGGCACAGCAGCAGCAGGAGGCCCCATTAGCTAAAGTGGTGCTTCAGGTTAAAAACAGTTTCAGGTTAAGTACGGACCTCCAGAATGAATTAAGTACTTAACCCGAGGTACCACTGTATTGTACTTTGAACACAGGAAGCTATGTCAGAGGGATCAACATTGTGATTTACTTTCAAGGACAGTATCAAGGAATAGTATGGGAATCAATCCTATAGGAGTAGGAATTCCTACAATTTAAGAACTGGCTTTAAGAAGGAGGCAGAGGTTAAGCTCATTAATTTCTGTTAATTGTAGAAAGTTATGATCTGACAGTTTCAGTATGTGAGCTGAGTTGGACACACTATTCCTTCAAAACAATTTTCTTCACTGGTCACTTTTAGCTTTTTTGTTTTTAATTTTCAGGAAACCTACTCCTTCCACACTAAAAGCAGGAGATCTACACTCAAATGTTAGCCGTTGCCAAGTATGTATGAGAAGAACATGAGATTCCAGTTGTACCTAATATCACAATATGGTGCTATTGTGTTAACAGCGTGAAGCTTAGGCATATATCCTATGTACCTCATTGTCACCCAGCATGAAAACTGTCAAGTGCCTTACAGGAACCTGCCTAACTAAACTCTACTTCTTGGCTCTTTAATTGCTGAAGATGAAGATGATACACTTCAAATGTCACTTTTGAATAAACATTATCTTATAAATGAATGTGATGCACTGATACTCTAAATCTTCCCCCACCCCAAAAAACCAAAGGTGCTAAGAGGAGTACAGCTCTGCCTCAGGTGTGTAAATGCCCCTTTTCAATTTCTGTGCATTAGATATATAGGATTACTTCATTCTATCTTGAATTCTCAGGCTCTTTATTATATACTTAAGGTTGTTGTACAAATTAATACTAATGTAAAGAAGAGTTCTGGGGAAAGAGAACACCAATATTCCTTATTGACATAACAGAGGGTACTGACATACAAACATTTTCTCTTGGCTGAATTGTGTATGGCATTAAGGAGCCTGCATGCAAGAAGAAACATAATTCTTGCTGATCAATGAAATGAACATGCCCTCATGTTCTATACTGCATTTTTGTTGTTTTCCTGTGGAATGCAAAATGGTCCGATGTATTTATTTATTGGGTTTCTATAAAATATGCTGATATTTTAGACATTTATGTCTAAAATAGATTGCATCATTATAATCAAGCCAACATAATTTTTAAAGGCCTTATAGGAAACTTACTTGACTGTGTACTTCATAAAAAATATAATTTGTAATAAAGCTATTTGTTTAAAAAAAAACAATGGTCTCTTGGTTTTAATACATACAAAGTCAGGTCTTTTTTTATTTCAGATATTTCAGGTATAGGAAAGAACAGGTACCAAAGAAAAGTTGCTTACCTATTGATTCAATGAAGTAGAAGTTCTGGGAAACTTAGGAGGAAGTGATCACATCCTCCTGGGTTTCATGATACAGAGGCAAAGGAAAGCTGAGTGCAGTTGGACACACACTCTGGACCTTAAGACTGAATTCAAAAGCTTAAGTAGCTACTGGGTGAGACCCCCAAGGTCAGAAGTACTCAAAGAGAAGGGACTCCAAGATCATAACTGCTTAACTGTCCCACTTTTACTGGGACACCACAAATTTAAAGAAGCCACACCAGCTTCTGATCCGGGAATGTCCTGGGATCCATGGTTCCTCTCTTGTTAAACCTCAGAACAGCAAGCAGAAATTGCCAGAAAGCAACCTGAAGGTCTCCAGTACACAGAATCCTAGCAGGAAAAAATACCCATCTACAAAAAGCGCTTAATAATAAACTTTCCAAAGCAGGTTGGATTAAGCAAGTTCAGCTCTTTCTCAGTTCACTAAAAACACAGCCCAGGGGTGGGGAGAGATGCCCAACCAGAAGAGTCCAATGCCACAAGTTTAAAAAAAACTTGAACACTAAGATAGTACAACAAAGTGACAAATGACAGTTCTAATCCACCTTTTCTGGGATTTGTTGTTTGTGTTGATACTGAGCCAATATGGAGATTGGCGACAAGCCCATAGATTTAAAAACTGATTCAGGTGCTGATGTGACAGTACTGTAAAATCAGAAGCAATATACAGTATATTTGCCTTGAGCCAACCTCTGTGTTGAAACCTGGAGGTACCTTGACCTCTGTGGAAGAATTCTCTGCAGAAACATGCAATATTTTTTTAAAAAAACCTTCCATTTCATAGTGATTTCATGTGATTAGAGGGTCAAAAACAGATAACCTCAGCCACAGTGTAGCTGCCATGATGAACCTTGTGGGAATATAGTTCATATTGAGGATGTATTGGGAAAAGAATGAGAGAGCCAGTGTGGTGTAGTGGTTAAGAGCGATAGACTCGTAATCTGGGAAACTGGGTTTGCATCTCCACATGCAGCTGCTGGGTGACCTTGGGCCAGTCACACTTCTCTGAAGTCTCTCAGCCCCACTCACCTCACAGAATGTTTGTTGTGGGGGAGGAAGGGAAAGGAGAATGTTAGCCACTTTGAGACGCCTTAGGGTAGTGATAAAGCGGGATATCAAATCCAAATCCAATGGGACACTGTTGATATTGTTTTGAGGGATAATGCAGAATCATACAGTGTACATTCAGCACAGAGAATTCTGATTCCATCACTTCACAAGGTACAATCTGAACTAAAGAGAATGGAAAAAACCAACTGCATGGTGTGTGCCTGTGGTGCCTGTGGTTTTTTTTTTTTTTTTTTTACAAATGGGTAAATGAGAATCTATGTAGATCTAAAATTGAATGAAGTACACAATCTTATAAATACTAGCATACACTGACCAATGTTGCAAAAGAGACTAGTTGGCTCCGCACCCCATATTTTATTCAAGCTGGCACCCTTGAACACAGGACAGTGTTTGTGTCTCTGATTGCCAGCACACTTGCATGCACTTCTCTTAGGGACGTTTTAAGTCACAGAATGATAGAACTGAAAAATTGCGGAATTGGAAGAGCTCCCAAGGGTCATCTAGTCCAACCCCCTGCAAAGCATCCATGACAAGAGGGCCATCCAACCTCTGATTAAAAACCTCCAAGGAAGGACAGTCCGCAACCTCCTGAGGGAGCCCGTTCCACTATCAGACAGCTCCTACTGTCAAAGGTTCTTCCTGATGTTTAGTTGGAATCTCATTTCTTATAACTTAAATCCATTGGTTTGAGCCCTATGCTTCAGAACAGGAGAAAACAAGCTTGCTCCCTCTTCCATGTGACAGCCATTCAGATATTTGAAGTTGGCTATCATATCTCCTCTCAGCCTCTTCTCTTCCAAGCTTGTTGTTGTTGTTTAGTTGTCATGTCCACTGGCAGAAGAAGAGGAATGCGGGGGAAGAGCACAGCACGATCCCGGTGGGGTGCCATTGTGGCTGCTCCCCCCCCCCCCAGGATGTGTGCACCGCCTCTGGGACGCGCGCCAGCCCTGCCCCCGCCTTCTCTCCGCCCCCCCCCCCGTGCCGTAGCATGAAGCTCCGCCACTGGTCGTATCCTACTCTTTGTGACCCCATAGACCAGAGCACACCAGGCACTCCTGTCTTCCACTGCCTCCTACAGTTTGGTCAAACTCATATTAGTAGCTTCAAGAACACTGTCCTCTTATCCTCTGTCATCCCCTTCTCCTTGTGCCCTCCATCTTTCCCAACATCAGGGTCTTTTCCAGGGAGTCGTCTCATGAGGTGGCCAAAGTCTTAAAGCCTCAGTTTCAGGATCTGTCCTTCCAAGTGAGCACTCAGGGCTGATTTCCTTAAGGTTTGATCTTCTTGCAGTCCATGGGACTCTCAAGAATCTCCTCCAGCACCATAATTCCAAAGCATCAATTCTTCGGTGATCAGCCTTCTTTATGGTCCAGCTCTCACTTCCATACATCACTAAACCATAGTTTTAACTATATGGTCGGCAAGGTGATGTCTCTGCTTTTTAAGATGATGTCTAGGTTTCTCATTGCTTTTCTCCCAAGAAGCAGGTGTCTATTAATTTTGTGACTGCTGTCACCATCTGCAGTGATCATGGAGCCCAAGAAAGTAAAAACCCTCACTGCCTCCATTTCTTCCCCTTCTATTTGCCAGGATGGGACCAGTGGCCATGATCTTAGTTTTTTTTATGTTGAGCTTCAGACCATATTTTGCGCTCTCCCCTTTCACCCTCATTAATTCCTCATCACTTTCTGCCATGAAAGTTGTGTATCTGCATATCTGAGGTTGTTGATATTTCTTCTGGCAATCTTTTTATTTTATTTTATTAGGAATTTATACAAAACATATTATTTGAAAACATATCATCCTTAATTTTTCCCCCATTTCCCCCTCCCCCTCCCTCCCATAAAACAACCCACCCTCCCTACCCCACCCTGACTTCCCTCAGTTCCAATCTCTGGTTTCTCTATAAATGTTATTCTCTGCATATTACAAAATTGTAACAAAATCGTGACCGACTGGGGTTGCGGCGCTCATCTCGCTTTACTGGCCGTAAAACCATCTTTTTGTAGTTCCATGATCAAGGAGTTATGATCTGAAAAGGTTCTGGGATTAATTTTTTTGACTCTTATTTCCGATTCTCTTCTGGCAATCTTAATTCCGGCTTGGGATTCATCCAGTCCAGCCTTTCGCATGATGAATTCTGCATATAAGTTAAATAAGCGGGGGGGACAATATACAGCCTTGTCGTACTCCTTTCCCAATTTTGAACCGATTAGTTGTTCCATTCTAACTGTAGCTTCTTGTCCCACATAGAGATTTCTCAGGAGACAGATAAGGCACTCCCATTTCTTTAACAACTTGCTATAGTTTGCTGTGGTTGACACAGTCAAATGCTTTTGCGTAGTCAATGAAGCAGAAGTAGATGTTTTTCTGGAACTCTCTAGCTTTCTCCATAATCATGTTTGCAATTTGGTCTCTGGTTCCTCTGCCCCTTCGAAATCCAGCTTACACTTCTGGGAGTTCTCAGTCCACATACTGCTTAAGCCTGCCTTGTAGAATTTTAAGCATCACCTTGCTTGTGAAATGAGTGCAATTGTGCAGTAGTTGGAGCATTCCCTCAACTGTTCCTCATAAGGCCCTTGATCATCTTGGTTGCCCAACTCTGCACTTGTTCCAACTTGTCAACATCCTTCTTAAATTGTGATGCCCAAAACTGGACACAGTATTCTCGGTGTGATCTGACCAAAGCAGAATAGAGCGGTACTATTACTTCCCCTGATCTGGACACTAGCCTAGATGCAGCCTAGAATAGTATTAGCTTTTTCGTTGCTGCATCATACTGTTGACTCATGTCATGTGTACTTTTCACATGTGCAACTGATTCTTCCTGCCTAAGGACAAAAACATACATTTATCCCTATTGAAATTCATTTTGTTACCTTGTGCCCAGTTCTCCAATCTGTGAAGGTCATTTTGAATTCAAATTCTGCATTAGATACCTTCCCGGTTTGGTGTCATCTGCAAATTTGATGAACATACCTTCAATTCCAGCATCCAGCATCACCTAATACACATTACTCATATTTAGGCCTGCCTTGGACATCAAGCTATTTTAGACAATACCCAGCAAGATCTTTTTTTTCTGCAGTAGATCCCAGTTACTTCAACACAGATACAATTTGATAAACTGCTGTTCTTGACTGACATGCAAAAATAAATTGGTGGCCTGGCCATTACCTGAAAATGAAGGCTCATTGATGACTTCCGGGTTGGCGCCTCCGGCAATGGCGGAGCTCCTCCGATCGGGAGGAACTTGCTCCGTGAAAAGCAGGGTCTGACCGCCACGGCGAAGGCGGAGACCCATTGAAATCACAGGCGGGAGAAGCCTGTGAACTTGGGATTCAGCTGGCACTCGCAGGGAAACCCGTGAGTAAAACAGAAAATTGGATCTTGAAATACTTTAATTTGGCACCAAAGCGGGAAGGTTCTAAACAGGAAGTCCGCCTTCCGCTTTTGTAAATAGACTGAAGCAAAGACGCCACAAGCTAAAGTCTTTGAAAGTTTTTGACAAAGTATTAAATTTCCATCGGACAAAATCACATAACCCCCCTTGGAAGCAGGAGAAGAGGGGGGAAGTCTTGGTTTTAGTGTGCCTGCAGGTGAGAGTGAAAACTAAATTGCCACTGCTCTGAACCTGGAAAAGGGTTGCCAGATGACGTTCGGGGAATGTTCATTGACAGAACGGATTTGACAGTTAGCTAAATAAGAAAGATACTGTTTTCATTGTCCTCTTTTGCGTTCAAAAAAGGGAGGAAAAAGTAACCGAAAATTGAAGCTATTGTTATTTGCTTGAGTCGTGTTTGAAATAATTGTTACAAGTGGAAATTGTTTCCCTCTAGAGGGAGCATGTGAAACTGTTGCAGGAGTGTAACAGGGAGAACTCCAGCTGCAAGATAAAGATTCTGAGAACCAGAGACTGACCTTGGACTTTTCAAAATGTTGATAGGAGAAGCTATTGTGACTGTATTACATAAGATAAATTATTCGCTGGAACAGCTCCATAAAAAGACAGAGGACACGATATTTAAAATTGACAACTTGGAACAGAAAGTGACTAATTTGAGTCAAAAAGTGAGTACCAATACAGAAACAATTCAGGAGTTGGCACAGGAACATACCTTGGCAGGACAAATGGTGGAGGAAAAGGAGAAAGTTGTTGTTGTGAAACTTAAAGTTGTACAAGCGGGACCCTTAACTTCTCAGAGGCAAGTTGAGGATTACAAATCAAGGTCATTCATGATTGAACCTAGCAAAAGTCAATTTTTGAGGTTTGGATCCCGGCTTGGATTGAAGAAGGAAAGTTGGAAAGATCCCTCTATCCAGGGATTGATTGACTTTTGGGACATGGGCTTGGGTTGGGAGGTGCCTGAAGTTTTGGGGGCATCTAGAATTGGAGGAATCCTGAAATACGTCCTGAAATTCTTTATGGACTTTACTTTTAACTATGGAAATTTGGCTGAACTGTTCAGAAGGAATAAAAGCATTGCTAGGTTGGAGTTTTCTCAAGATTTGCTCCTGAGTATCAAAGAATATGAAGAAGATCTGCAGAAGGGACTTGGAAAAGATTTAACAGCCTCGGACATAAGATCTCCAGGTTGATGGAACTCCAGGTTGATGGAACTGATGGAAAGGACTGGCAGAATCCGAAGCCAGGGAGAGGAGATAGTGGAAGATTACTGGATAATTTAAAGTGTTTATTTAGAAATATTGTTAAAGTAATGACTGTTAGAAAAATGATGGAATGACATTTTACGGATTTAGCAGAAATGATATAAGGAGTTAAGTACATATAAGTAATTTACCCTTAATGGGAAATAAGGTCAAAGAATATGTTATTTATAAGATGACAGAAAATAGAGAAAGATGGAAAGGATTTGCTGAAACAAATACTAGAAGTCGAGGAAACAAGGGAATGAAGGATAGAGCATGGAAAAGGAGGGATGTTTTTAAATTGTTTTTGTTTTATTTTATTTATGTGTTTAGTTTAATGGATTTAGGTTCAGTTTGTATTGGTCATATACTGTATTGTATTGTTTTTGTGCTTTTCTTTTCTCTCTTTTTTGTATTTTTTTCTTTTTCTTTTTCTTTTTTTGTAAACT